>NW_026854021.1:0-25882 GCF_026571515.1 Ruditapes philippinarum
TTTATTATTCTGTGTTGTTTTAATGTTAGAGTTCGGCTTTACCGTGAACTTTTGATGTCAGAGTATATCAGTATGTTGATATTTCACGACTGTACTGACTGAACTTTTCAGCCCATGAAATATAAACATTGTGATGTTTGGTTAAACTTTTTAATGACTTTTTAAAGAAGAAATTTAAATAAATCATATCACGTTTTTCAACTTTACGGTAAAAGCACTAAGTGTTTCTATTTTGAACATGTTTTTCCCAGATCTTTATAGGTATCAAATGCCGTGTTGCAGCAGTCAAAAGTTGTCCCTTTCTACAGTACAATATTGTTACATTTTTTCTGGGGGGTTTCGGGACCATTGTTTTTAGCACATAAGTGTTGATGATTAAACAACGCTTCAGATAGGGATGTAAAGATGTTGCACGTTATATCATATATTACAGACAGACTCAATAAAACCGAGGTTTCATAAAATAGTGACACTTCATAATATGAGGTAGTGCTGTTTATTCAACCTAATGTTGAGTAGGCTATTATCGTTCTCAACAACACAGAAACATATGCTTTGCTAACAAAGAAATAAAAATACTGTCAAGTCATTCAAAGCAAAACATATAGTAAATGTGTTCTGCTTCTGCAAAGTAGTTTTCCATATCAGTGTGAACAAAATTAATTGTGCCTGATTTGCAACGAATCTTTTTACCACAACTTACCTATCAGTAAAACTATTTAACCGTACGGTGTCTTGAGATTGGCAGAAAGCTGGTAATAATGTTAACAAATGACAGTATTACGTCGGTATATTCATACGCTGCAATACCTGGACTCTGTGCTGTAAGTAAACAAATATCTCAACATTTCGAATAGAAAGATTACAGTATTAAAGTGTTAACTTTCAATGTTTCATATTAAAGGTCAGTGGTCCTTATCAAATCCTCACTCTTTCCTTTAATAATGCATTCAAGGGTATTTGAGAGGTCTGTCTGTACCATAGCTATCATAACAGTTCCAGTGTGATACAACAGCTTTCCCTTTAATGCTTATGGACAACTATTGATTAGTTACGATATAGAACTATTTGAATAAACAAGCAAATACTAGATGCTCATAGGTTCAATAAAACATACTTTATACAATAGACAACATAACTTTGTCCCTATTATTGAGAAAAGTTTGCCCCTTCTAACTTTGTAAATATAACAAATTGTTCCTTTCATATATATTAAAACTGGACAGAACACTAAAAAAATTATAGTCATGTCTAACAAATGCATGTACAACAGCAAGATGTGTTTAATGGTATTTTGTTTGTATTGAATGAAACATGCTTCTTATTATGTATTATTTTAGTAGTTTCTTATTTGTTTAATTTGTTTAATATAGCTTTGCAATTGTTGTGGTTCTGTGTTTTTTGTTGTTTATTTTTGTAAACAGTCCCAAATTGTCTGAATACATTTCAAAAACTAGTACCTAAAAAGCTCCCATAATAATTATTAATTCGATTGCTTCCGAAACAGTAACATAACATTTATTTTTTATTTTTAAAAGCCCATTATGCCAACACAGGCTGTTTTTCATTATTTCATTTGCAGCTGTAATTGAAGTACGTTAGGTAAGGTTACATAGGATAGGTAAAATATAGTTGTAAAGTCTGTTTTTCATTATTTCATTTGCAGCTGTAATTGAAGTACGTTAGGTAAGGTTACATAGGATAGGTAAAATATAGTTGTAAAGCAGCAAAATGCAGAATATAACGAGATATTGCGAGACTAAATTACTTCTTTTTTTTCTTTTCAACGTGACTCGGGATTTTCAAAGCTTAATTTTGGAATACGGAGTCCTTTGTTACTTGTTTTATATTGTTGTTGTTTTTACTTTCCGTGACGTTTCATGTACCATTTGTTTGTTATTGGTGTTTTATATTTATTGATATTATTGATTAAAACTATCGCAGCTAATATTCAAAATCTCAGCAGACTTTATCATTTCATCAAAACCTGGCATGTATAAACATCCTACATACATGTTTATATCCCAGTTTTCATCGAACCTTCAACATAATCAGTCATGTTTCTTACCTTTATGAGTAATTAATAATCTAGGATAATATAATGGATGATTAAGACATAGGTTGCACGGACCTTGATATAATTATCATAAACTCTAATGTCATTAAAGTGCAATAATAACCACATGTGTTAACGTTACTGTAAGCCATAGCAAATGAACGTCTAGTGGATGCTAAACAGTTATACTTTATAGACTTCTAGTAAGTTGTTTAGTGATACGGTTTATTGAAGAATGTGTTTTTGTAATATAGACATATTGCAAGATAATCGAAGACATATATCAATTATCTGATGGTGTTTTCTATCATAATTATTGGTGACATGAAATAGCTTAAAAACAAATACAGCAAGAGCGATAAGTGATCACATGTGTTGCCTGATGACAGCAAATTGCATTTTGCAGCTACAGAGTAGCAGAAGACACAAAAATCATAAACAGGTCAAATATGTCATGTTTAACGTTGCATTATTCAATAAATTAAATTTTTGTTCTATATCCATATTCATATTGCATAACTCTAATTTTATATTCTATACCATAATATTTATTCAATCCTGCTGAATATTTGTTCATCATTGAAAATATTTGTGTGTGATAATTTTTTATATGTATGTTCTATATTTGAAAATATATATTGTATAATTAAAATATTTATTTTATAGATCTACTGAAAAATATTTATTCGATAATTTGAATCATGGGATAGAACATTTAGCATACTAAGCCCCGCCTATAAAGTAAGCACGAATTTCTGATAAAGCGTTATCATTCTGATTAAACTGGACTATAGTGTAGTGGAAATGATCAGCGTCCCTGTGAATGTCACTTGTAAATAGTGCATATGCTTAATCCTCCTTATAAATGTTTATGTAAAAATGGAAATAGATTTTAAAGACTTCAGGACATGCTTTTCATATGCCTAATAATTTAACCACGATATGAACCTATGTAAGGATATCATGTTAGCTGCATTTACATAAAAATACACGGAACATAAATCGGAATATATCCCCTATATGAAGCGAAAAATACCAACAAGAAACATTAAGAACTGAAAATGTTATGCCGTTAATGCAATGTGCATGGCGCACAGTTTAACAATAAAATTTGACGTTAACGACGTCGCAAGCGTATTGTCTTTATCGGAGCAGCTCTTTAACGGAGCATTTACGACGTAGGCAAATACGTGTTTCACTTGTTGTTAATTGCGGCTGATCCACTGCCTGTATATATAAACTTGTCATAATTTAAAAAATATATATAACGCATGACCAATTTTTAACGGGACTGATAAATTGTAAAATAAAAATCACGATAAGACTTGGCCATAGCTTCCGCAGAAGCGGTGGGTCCATCGAAGCCACGGTGGAAACTTCGTCGCAGAAGCGGTGGATAAAATATGGCCGTTTGCTTTTGTCGGTAAGTTTATGACTGAATTTTGCTTTATGCTTTAATGTTTTACTTGAAACACCTAGTGAGGCTGGAGCCCACATATGTACTTTTCTAACTTGACACAGTGCAATTCATTGTCATTTGTGCAATCACTTCTGTACAGTTTGATGAGGGGACGCCACTTTTGCCTAATTTTGGTTAAAACACGTACACATGTATGCAAAACGACCCCTAAATATGTCAAAATTACATGATATGTATGATAAATGCACAAAACAACCATATTTTGGAACTTTTGAAAAAAAAAATTATAAAATAATTGACAAAAATTGTTTACAACGCAAACGGCGGTCTATTTGATTGCAACGCAGTGCGTTTGTCCCGATACAATTATTAGGATTGATTGCACAGTCCCGTAGGTACTGTCGAACATCGTTTATAATGTCCGCAGTCAATCGCCAGCCAATTTTCAATGTCTCTCTCGGCGATTGACGTCACCAACGTCCTTGAAAAGTTCTTCTTTCTGCCTCTCCCTTATATTTCTTTTTTCAATTTTTCACCCTTTCTTTATCATTTATTTCAATCAAAAACTGTGCTGCGGCTACCTAGCCGGTGCTAGGGGGCGTGGACGGTAGTTTGCACTTTACAGTACCGTCCATGAACAGGCTCAATCAAACCGAGCCTGCAACATTTTCAATTGTGTTGTGTTGGACTTTATGTTGCTTATGTTGGCCTTTCCTTGATGATCTTGTTTATCATATTTTCTTTTCTCAATTTTTTTAACCTTTTCCCATTATCCCTATGTTTTATCTTTCTAATGCTTCCGAGGGATCACTTTGTTTCCAGAATTTTGTACTTCACAATAGCAGGTGTCAAGTGCCGTGTGGCAGCCGTAAAAAGTTGCCCCGTACTTCACTTCAGTGTTGTTATATTTCCAGGTCCTTCGGGATCATTGATGCCAACACTATAGTGTTGAGAATTGAGTACCGCTCAAGCCGATGCTAGGGGGCGTGAGGGATGTTGCACTTATTCATTATCCCTCATGTACAGATTCAATCAAACCGTGTCTGCAATTTTTATGTTATTTTGTTGTGATTAATGCTTCCGAGGGATCACTTTGTTTCCAGAATTTTAGACAGTTTCTCGAGTTACTATTGGCACAATTTTTTATTGATCGAATTTCGCGAGGTTCCGACGGCATAATTTCATATGCTTGCCTTGTCATAATATATCAGAACTTCGATGGAGAGTCGCCATATGACCTTTACGGTATCGAAACAACTTTAAAATAAACACAATACATGAATTTTATGAACTTATTATGAAATAGATAGATAAATATGCCCCACATCTACATTTAACTAGCAGAATCGATTCGTTTCTCTTGTAACAAATAAATTTATCAATGATACAGTAATAATTTTAAACTATTTATTTCCGACATCTTTCATAAAAGTGTCAAACCAATCAGGATTAAATCAGATAAAATCAGCATGTATTGATATTAAATAGATATAGAAATTCAATGTTTTGCCATTACTTATAATCTTCTTTACTACAAATGATTCGCCAAGATTTTTTTTATTTCAACAAATATACTTTTTATTAACTGTAACTTGAGTGTTTTAAATCCAGAATGCTTTTTATTGATAAGTAATTTATCTTAATATCTAATCTGTTAAAATGTGAAAGCGAATCTTGTATTTTGATTCAATTCTTTGTACAAGCAGTATGTTTTCAATGCTCTGTGATTATTCTTGTAACATTACAAATGATGGAAGAATTGTTATTTCAAACTTTACTTTACTTTACGAAAGATGACAAACTAATTAAAGTTGGTAAAATACGACATTAGTCTTTCTGTAAGAGAACTTTGTGTCACTTGCATTTCAAAACTAAGCAATTGTCATGTTAATCATCTTTGATGTACAGACTCAATCAAACCGAGTCTGCAATTCTCTTGTAATTTTGTTATGATTAATGCTTCCGAGGGATCACTTTGTTCCTAGATTTTTATACTTCACAACAGCAGGTGTCAAGTGCTGTGTGGCAGCTGTAAAAAGTTGCCCCGAACTTCACTTCAGTGTTGTTATATTTTTCTGGTCCTTCGGGATCATTGATGCCAGCACTATTAAGTGTTGAGAATTGAGTACCGCTCAAGCTGGTGCTAGGGGGGCGTGAGGGATGTTGCACTTTACATTATCCCTCATGTACAGACTCAATTAAACTGAGTCTGCAATTCTCTTGTAATTTTGTTGTGATTAATGCTTCCGAGGGATCACTTTGTTTCCAGATTTTTGAACTCGATTATTTTCTTACTAAGAAAAGACATTTACTCTTTATTTTAGAATAACATAACACGAAGATGACAACAATCATTTCTAATTGAAGAAAATGTATGTCATATCAAATATCTTTGGAAGAGAAGACAGTAACGAAACATGTGTTTTTATTCAAACTTCCGTAATTTAATTTGATTGAAAACAATCATTCAAATGACAGGACATCAATTAAAAAACACCTTCAAATCATATGTTTTATGCTTATACTTCTTTAAGAAAATAATTAATTACTAATTAATTCTAATTCTATTTCTTTGTAGGTAACTAGGGAATAATTGCAAAATACTTATATGTTTATGGAAAACAGAAGCCTGTTCATAACTTATAACTTGTGCATGAAGAACTGCTGTTAAACACTTTACAATTAGGATATGCACTTATTATTATAAATTTTCTAATATAGTGTATCGATGCGTCAATATACTTCCGAATATGTTTGTGATTCTTCGCGGAATGTACATAAACCATACCTACTTTGTGTAAGAAGGCGAGCCAAATATTGATTGTACAATGTATATATTTAAATCTGAATGCTTAAATTAAGTTTAATTTCTTGGAATATAAAAAATCGAATATATAAAAATACTAAAATAACTTCTTTCAAGCTGAAAGTTTATTTATAACTGTAATGATTCTTTTCGTGAAATATATTTTACCAACATTTGCGTTATTCTTTGTTTTTTACTTAGACTGTTGGCGTCTTCAATATCGTAACAAAATATTATCTAAAGTGTGAATACACAGCAGTAATATTTAATATCACCAGAATCATATGAAATATTTGACATTACAATGTCTCTTTTTAGCAATGATGAATAAATATGTATTACTATTTTTCAAACAAAATTATTGAATTTTATTTTCTTTCTTGTAAAGAACAAAATATATCAAAACAAAATATATATATAGGAACAACACGATATTCAGCTTGTCCATTTCATTTAATTGACCGTTTAGTTTACAATTAATTAACGACACAATATTTAGTATGCATGTAGATCAAAAAGGCCAGAATGACCTAATCCCCATAATTTCGATTAAAAAAGTGAGACATATTATTTCACTTCCAAAATATTGAAGCTCTAAGGGCTTTTAGAGTTTGCAAACGGGAAGATTTTCAGAGAATGGCGAAATAAAGTACTTAACAATCACTTTACCACATTAGTTATGAAATCGATAATACTTATACTTAATCCAAGTTATTCCTAATTCTAATTTTATTTTATTTGCAATGTTAATAATTTTGTCCAATAGCCATCCTAGTTACATAAAAATAATTAATTCAAACAGATTATATAGGTAAAACTTGTCTTTTTTTCTTCTAAGAAAATGTTCAACAAAATGTCGAATAAAAAACTTGTAAGTTGCCAATAAAAAATTTATTTTCAATTTTCTTTGATTTATTTATTTTAATTTATTACTTAGACAGATGCTAGCTTCTTTGATGTTATATTTCAAAATAATATCTCACTTTCCAAAATTTTATCATCAATTACATGCGGATTTATAATTATATGTTCTTAAAATAATTACAAATCAAATTGAATAGATTTTATAACTACTTTTAACCGAATAGTTGCGGATTTATTCAGTAACAAGTGAAGTGCACAAGTCGTAAACCCAAAACCAATCATTCTCAGCTCGATGGCTGTTTAAATTTTATTCAAGATAACTCTTTGTAAGTCATTTGGTAAAATCAGAATTGCACTTGTAATTATTCAAATATGCTGTTTATGATGTTTTTGTGGTTTTCTTTTATTCTGTTATGCTTAGTGTACTTGTGTAAAAATTGTACGATTGTTTATCCTCAACATTTTGAAGCAACTTAAGTATGCAGCAATAAAAAATCGAACTCATTTATTTTCTGTGAAACTCTTGTATTACATGTTGAACTGTTCATGGTGGTTTATTTTTGCCAAATCAATTTAAAACAGTAGTTCATGAAAACATTCTAGAATATATCATACAAAGCACTGTGCATGTATTCGTATCATGTTTCCTTGCTTCATAGTTTATCTATTTTATTTAAAGTCTTTGAAGCCGCAACGTCTGTTATAATTATTCAGTGAAATAATACTTTAAACGATCAAACTTTTATACTGTTCATCAAACTATTGTAAAGTTTTTAAAAAGAGTTATTGAACGTGTGTATGCAGGCAATGTATCATGTTGAAAATGAAGCATTTGAATTTCTTTCTTTATATTTTGAAAACAGTCGTTTGGAGTGACACTTTTTTAAATATAATAACACAAAACTAATTGGAAAATTGCCAAATACACAGCATCTTCAGTTAATACCAACCAACATTTTATTAAACATCTCAAGCTGGTGTGCACGTGTGTATAAACAAAAATAGTATCAATATGTTACAGTTTTTTTTTCAAACCTTTTAGGACACGGTGGAAACTATGTTCCTTAAAAATTTGATCATTTGAAAAACCGATGTCTGTGTACATATCAATATTTTAATGACTCTTTTTTATTTTATTTCCGCTGCTCATTAATTTTAAAACAAGAACAGATTATCAAAGAATAATATGTAAATAAAGCTTTCTAACAATAGCTGACTTAAACACAACTTCCACCTCTCTTCTGTTCATCAAATGTTTTCGCCAGACTCTTAATCATAATTGCGTAAATATATTAAAAGTCAACCTTTGCGTGACGTACTTTCCATTGTTATACCTCACAGCATTTAGCTAAATAGAAAATTTAATACATATATGCATGCAGACAAACTGTCTAAACGTCTGCTGAGCATATTCATCATGTTTCATTATAGACTAGGATTTGCTGAAATAGTATAGAGAAACATATATCATTTATCGAAATTCCTTCAGTGCTTTTGGTTTTATAAAACGAACGTAGACGAAATACGCTCAATGTTTTGCAATCGGTTTGATTGCATCAGGGGGGTTACCTTTCAGCTATAACTTTTAATTATATCTCCATGTAAATTTCTCATAGGAAGCTGTTTGTTATTTTAAAAGAAAAGAAAAATATGCAAAGGAGTTAAAACGATATTCAAATGAAATTAGTAAACAATTAACACGTTGTGGTCTTCTGTTTATAAGAAATTTCAAAAGAATTCCCTAATGTTGATGCTCGCCTCGAGTCAGTAAAATTATTTTGCAAAATTGAATTTTGAAACAATGAAAATATATGTATTTCCTGAGCTCTTAACATGTTTAATAGAAGTAACAAATCATTGTACAACATATATCACAATATTTCTACTGCGTTTCTAGAAGAGCTATTTATTTTTGTATAATTTGGCACATAAATATTGGATAATAATTGCCTCAGGCTAGCCTAGATCCAGATTTTCAACACACTTTACAAACTTTATAACTATTTTTTTTTATTTTCAAAAATAGATTTATGAATCTGGAAGCGGGATGTCTTTAAGCACTCTTAACAATTTCAGTGTTAACACTATTTGTGAAAAAATGTTACTATTTACGTGATGTATCAGACTCAAAATTCAAACACTTACTTAGTGGTGCTAACTAATTTTCCAGCTGCAATAAATACATTCATTTTTGCAATAAAGCATAAATTGTAATGTGAAATCTCACTCGAACATAAAATCTGCTATTGCGAATTGTTTTTCGGCCTCATAGTTAATGCGTCTATCCTTTGACTGAAATTGTTATTTACATCAGACCGTATTACTTGTGATGCGTTTGTATAGTGTGTGATTGAATGCCATTTATGTAACTGACTTTTCTTTGTCAGCGTTCCAAATTTAGCATTATTCAGCAGAAGCGTTTTGACTATGGTTTTAAATTCAGAAAATGAAGACAATAATCAAAAAAAGTTCTAATGGTGTCAATGTCATATCTTACTTGTCAGACGTAATTGTTTTAAGGCAAAATTTCGGACATATTTATGTCTAAACATTTACAATAATAAATATCTATTGACTTGCAACAAAATGGATAAATGTTTAAATGTTGTTTTAAAACAATTTGCAATATTTTCACACGAGACACTGCCTCTAAAATATAAATCAAAACCTATTAGCAATGATGCAATAGAAGGGGCTGAAATAAATTAGTGATAGTCCTGATCGTGTTATTAGTACACCGCTCTTCTAGTATTTACAGTGCTATGATAAGAGATAACGTATGCGCTTCGTGATTGAATCCAAGCTGTCAAATTAAATGTCTGAATTAATAAATGCAAGCACATTAATATGCAAAGCCTCTGTATAATTACATCAAAGCAAGAATTCAAGGAAACGAGTAACATTCGTTTTGTATGATAAGCTGAGTTGAAAATGTTTTTACCATACGTCGTTATACAACATACCCTGAGACGTTTCTTACCATAATGTAATCTTCATTGAATTGTTTCTTATCTAAATGATATACAGAATTGGCATGAAACATCCATCACCTGTCTTCAACCTGAAATAAAATATAGATGTGTCAATAAGAGTATGTTAATTGTAGTAAAAAAGTAAATATCTTACTGTTACAAAACTAGTATCATCCGTTATTTTTGTATTACACTGAATGTTGTCTAACTTATACATGAATTTATATTTGTATCCACCCTATGTTTCAATTTTGGAGACTTAAAGGTCATATACACATGTTGAGATTTGCATGTATTTTGATTATATATACATCAAATAATCAATTTCTGAAATTATTCGATTTTACATCGACTCTTTCTGTAAAAAAAACAACTTTTAAAAATCGCATATTTCACCCGTCCGAAAAATTCCGACTGAATTACTTCCCCTTGTCTCAGTGCGCTATGACGTCATTACTGAACATTCAATCATAACACCGTGTCCGCCATTACTAGAAAGTATTGCTGAATTACGATAAATAAAACTCTGATAATGGAAGAATTCTCAGATGAATCGGATTATTTCGAAGGGGAAGAATACAGACTCCAACCTTATCAGTTTGAGCCAACGAATGATAGCTTGACAGTGAGTGAATCTTCGAGTTCAGACTCGGAATATGATGGCGAGGAAGACGCAATTCCCGATGTGTCAGATTGGTAATTATCCGAACCCCATGCTATTTTCACCGCCGCGATGTTTTACTAAATGTATATAAATTGATAAATTATCGGCCTAGAAACTAATATTAGTACGTTTTGAAGTATATTTTAGATAATGGTGGCTTCAGAACGCATTTGAAGCGGCATATAGCTTGTGAATCTTGTGAATCCACAGTCTGCCACACGGTTTAAACGGTTTACGAATTGCCCTTGTTATAACAAATTTCTGTAACAAATTGTTGCAAACATTTGTTATTAATTACAAAACGAATCGTAATTATTTTTATAACTTAGAAAATACACATCCTCAAAGAGTACCTTAGTAAACAAATAAGGTGGTTCAGCACATTTTTGCAGCACAAAATTATGTGGCAGTCCTTAATGCAATTTTAATGAAAAGTGTATTTGATTTATAATAATTTAATTCATGAGAGGATCTCACCTAATAACTTAGTTTTTATTCTAAATTATTGTAGGTGTAGATGTGATCAGTGCATACCCATGCCAACAGCCAATGAATGTAGGTGCTGTCGCACTATGAATATTGTGGACCAGAAGACTGAAGGCCTTCAGTGTATCACAGAGCACGAAGGATTTCAAGTGAATTGTCTGAACATCCATGTTTTGGAGACTTCATATTACGAGTATGTTCTGGATCGGGGGCAGTTGGAGGAAGACCAACTTATTCACGAGTAAGATATATCTGTTTAACAATCCTATCCAAAAAAATTACTGTCTCTCAATATTTTTAAATCTCTATCACCATTGTTTGTTTAAGAGTTCCTAGAGCTTGGATTATTCAATTGTGTCTGTTTTACAGACTTAAAGTATTTCCACTCCCTGGACCAGAAACCGGATTGGGGACCTCACATTACTAAGGTGGACACTTTACCACACCACTTTAAAAGCTAGCAAGGAAGATACTATACCCTACTAAATCTGTTGATACTTGTTTTTCATATAGTAAACTTGTTGTTTATGAATCTCGTTGTGTACATATATGAATACTCTTTTAAGACGGTACATCTATGGTTTGAAATTTTTATTCATTTATTTTTCTCACTCTATTTACAGATTGTACAGGTATCTTGCCTACAGAAGATTTACCAGATGGGTGTATGGATTGCTGTCCAAAAAGTGCCGCAAAGTGATACCGTCTTGTGCTGTGAAGGCTATAAGAGACACTTTCCCATCAGAGGAGTACTGTGGATTTAAATACCCGCAGTGAGATTTGAAACTTCAAAGACAATTAAGTTAACAAACTTTGAATTTATAACACTATTGTTTTAAACCAGTTACCACTTTTAATAAAATTTATAAAATCAGCAAATGTTGTTTGCTTAATGCCATTGTAATTTAGACAAAGAAATTGCTATCGCACTGGGTTTTGACCAAGTACCTTTCGTGTACAAGAAACTATTTTAGATGCATTTTCCTATTAAGGTTCATGAGATATGTAAGTGCCGAAAACTTTACAGAAATAACCAAATATATGAAATAGTCCCAGGAGCTGAAAATCGATTTCCAAGTTTTGATAAGTATACATGCATTCTGATAAAAAGGATGAATCAGCTTAAGGCGCATCTGTCTAACCACTTTGCAACTGACAATAACTGTGAAGAAAGTCCGCTTTTAGCTCTGATATACAATCAATGAATGTTTGAAAAGCTTGTACAACAATGGTGATTTTAGTTCTTATTACATTGAGATAAAAGGCCTTTTTACTCTTGTCTTGCATCCATTTTTCAGGGTGATGCACTTGTACAAACAAAGGAAAACCCTTTAACCAATAAAAAAGAAACACAAGAGAAATTTGAATGCAATATATTACTTTATTAAAATAAAATATTTACAGAAAAAAAACTTAACAGCAACATAACAATAGACATTACAAGTTCAAACATATTAAGAACTGTCTGTAAGACCTTGTGCTCAACATTTCTCATAGCTGGATAGTATAACCACATATTTCAAGAAAAAATATACCATAATTGTGTAGAAAACAATTAAATGTTGCCTGTCCTTTTGAAATGACTCCACTATAAATAATGAAAAGTATTGCAAGTTTCAAGTGGGTATCTTTGATAATTGTTTTAGATGTACTGCTCAAACTTGCCTATGCAAAATTTACAAAATACCTACAATAATAAGTAAACATTGACTGTAATGTAAAACGACTACACTACAGGTAGTGACCTTTGAAATAGTAACAATATACCGTAGATGGAATTCTGAGTTATATTTAAATTATAAAACATCAAATTATCCATTTTAATTATTATTATCTTAGTCATTTTAAAAGCGAAATCAAAAATTTTGATATTCATCTACACAAGTGTGCCTTTAAGACAATTTCCAAACTTTCTGATTAAACCACAACTGGTCAGACTATCTAAGTGATATTCTATGATCTATCTGACTGCCCACATTTCTTTATTCTATATCTTAAAATGTGTACAATTGAAAAGGGACAGTTTAAACAAACACCATGGTATATTTGTCATTGATCCGCAATAGTTTCAGTTTATATCTTATCCTATAAAGAATCATTTTCAGTGTGGTACCCTTACTATATGCAAAATTGAATTACATCAATAAGTTGAAATTATTCATCTTAGCTGGAAACAAACAGCTTTTAAAGGTGCACTGCGATTTTTGTTCAAATTTTCATATCTTAGAAAGATTGTAAAAGTAAACTCTCAAAGATGAATAATTAAAGTAGTTTAGCTCCTTATGGAAAGCATACAACAATGTAGAACAACTATAACGGGCGTTATTAAATCATGCAAGAAAAAACCTCAAAACCGTTAAAAAAGCTTTTGAAATTGTTACAATATGGGTTGAATGAAGCTACATATCTTAAAAGTTCACATTAAAATATTATTTTGGATAGTATTTCTATATCATTTTCTACATGTTTTATGTACTGAGAAGTCAATTTTAGAAAATTAAAGTTTTGATGATCATCTGGAAGTTGGAACAATGCACCTTTAAACTAAGAAAATATAATTTTGTATTATTACTAAAAGTTTGCATTTTATGATTAATTTTATGAATGAAGACAAAGTGAACCATTTCTGACATTTAAAAACTGAGAAATTATTTTCAAGGACATGATTGACCTTTAAAGTAAATCAGTTTATAAAGCATATTGTGTTGTTTATATGCCCTTTTTTGAAATTATTTATCTGAGTTTTGTAAATAAAACCAATGTTATATGTCTCGTCTTTTGTCACTTCAACGGTTAAAACGAGAAACATGCGCATGTATCACATCTTGTTTGGACTGTCTTTTCGGTGTGCTCTGGGAGAGTGGCAATGGTCGGTTCTTATCCATAGATAGTAATAGATTGTTGGCAGCACTGTAACTTGGCCGAAACTCTCGAAGTCCCAAAACTTCATTCATTAAGTCTTTTATATAACCTATAAAAACAAGAATTCAACCATTATTATAAAACATGAAATTGAATTATACTTTAGAAATAAGTAGACCCTATAGTTATTTATCATGTCAGAGTTCAGATGCGCAATATTTTAGGCACGAGGGTGAAAGCTGGATAAATGTACAAGCAGCTAAATGATGAACACTAATCAGAAAATTAAAAGAACAAGATGACCTTTAGTTTAATTCTAACACATGCTTAAAAGCAGCTTTTTATAAGAAACACAGGGTCTTTTTTGTCTGCATAATGTTCTTTGGCATTATGACATCATTTTTCAATGTGATAACCATTTGCCTAAAAAAAACTATCTCAAGATTTAATTTTTTTTTTATTGATATAGAGACTAGAGGGTTGTGTCGGAATATGGAATTTACAGTTCATAGCTAATGAAGTGGTGAAGTTATGTATCACACAAAAAGCCAGAGACAGACAATATGGCAAACATCTGCTCAACTGGTACACATAAAGAGAGGTCATTTTATAGAAAGTGATGAAAAGTAATTACCAAAGGTCTGTTCTGACTTGACTTCCTTTGCAACTGGTTCCCCTTTCCTAGCTTTTGGGTACGAGACTGAAAACTGTGGTCTACCATCTTTAGTTACAGCTTGCTTCCTGTTGCAGTTCTCGTTGAAGTGTAGGGCAGCAAGGAAAAGTCTGTAAATTTTCAAAGTTAATTTTAACAGCAATTCAATCCAATCAAAATCTAAGTAACTCTTTGGACGCCCACATATAAGTGTTGCCATGGTGTTAGCAGATCAAGCATCTGTCACAATCGCAATAAAGAATTTAGTCTGAAGCATGTTGATTAAAAAGTTGAACTTGGATTACAACTTGGCTTACTCAAGAAAAAATAAACACTTTTAAGATTTTACTAACACACTGTCAGTTTCTAGCATTAGCTTAAATCAATGCTATCATACATAATCTCTAAAAGAAAAAAAAAGCTTTAAGCTATAAAAAGTACTATACCTTGCCTCCATGTTGGCATGCTTGTAGTGCGTTGATTTTGGAACAAAACTACAGATCACTTTATGAAATGCTTCAAGAGACGATGTCTGTTCAGCAGGTGACAGTTTCTTTACGTCCTGCACAAGCTGCCTGCCTTGGACAACCTTGGCCAATTCTGCGTGAGGTTTGAACCCTAAAACAAATAACTTTGATTTAAAGTTACAAATCAGACCATTAAATATCAATATTTGAAGAATATAATATTATTTATAACATTCAAATATTACTGTTTTATCATTATAACTAATTTCAAAGCGTTGGAATATCAAGCCCTGGTTATTTTGTGATCACAAACACCAACGCTTATCATGTCATTTCTGACGTCAAAATGCCTTAGAACTAAGTCCTCTTCAACTTAAAAGATATAGATCAAAATTTTCTGATTCTATTGTTTAAATAAATTGAAGTTATTGTAAAATAACTTGTGTGTTCAGGCCTTCAGGTTTCCAGATATATTCTTACACAATAAAATGAAAGATAGGAGTTATTCAAGGGTAACTGACTATGATCAAACCATACCTTTTTTCATCCACATTCGATCACCAATGTCGCCATGCTCACAGCGGGGAAATCTGTCTCCATGCCCTTCATGCACATTGGTAACATGGTTCAATATTGACAGCCATTTCTGTTGTACAAGTTCCCCGTCACCATTGCTGCTAGCAGCACACCAGTACAGATGATTACTGACGGAACGGGCCCATTCATGCACCTTCTCACAACCTTTCTTCTTCCCTGCTGCCTCCAGCTTCTTAAAGACACCTGAGATACAAAGAACAGAAGGTTTATTAATAGTAAAATTTATCAATTGTGATTTGATGAAGTTTGACATTGTTCCAGTTACGTATTCACCAAAAATTTTAAAAGTTCCAGATAATCATAAAATTATGAAAGAATCCGTTCTTAAAATTACATAGCAAAATATCATCCAGAATAAAGAGAATGAAAATTAAAAAATGTAAAGTTAAAGGTACATGTACCTTGCTCCTGATGAACATAGAAAATTTTATTTTCTAAAATAACTTAGTAAAAGATGATGATAAACAAACACTATATATATTGATATGTCGATGTTAAAATAAAAATGCAACCTAAAATTTCATCAATATTAGTACCAGTTCAAAAGCGTGACTAACGGTTTTGAGCCGTTTTGCGTTATTTTACCATAATTATGTTAATTACATACAACAGAGATATAACATGTATAACGCATTGAAACACATTTATCTATGCTCTCAAATTTTATGTTTAAATTTATGCAATTAAAATGCATTGAAAATTCCTCCTTTAGTTATCTAGTAATTTACATTTTGCTAGTATTTTACTAGTTTTACATTTTGAAATTCTTTACAAAACCTGTGGCAATGCCCCTTTAATCTCATACCACATACAGTGAATTTCATCCACTTTATTTCACTAAATGTGTATGTTTATTTTCTTTTCGCAGTATTTCTTCAACTTTTGAAATACAATTTCCAGGGTATTTTTAATGACAAGTTTGTTCATTTATGGAATAACATACACGTATTGATTTAATACAGCTTTCTTTTCAAACTCCTTACCTTTAGCTACATGCCACACGTCAAACCAGTGAATGATATCACAGTGATTTTCTCTCATGTACTTCTTCACTGCACTATGTCTGTCGGTGACCAGGTGGGTGACTTTTACATTATTTTCTTCAGTAAGGAAATTCAGGGACCGTTTCAAACCTTCCAACTCCATCGCATACGAATTTTTCACCTCATTACTCTACAAGAGAAATTTAATGATTAAATGCTGACAAATTGATTACAATTCTAAAATGAAATACCACGTCTGCTCATTATACTAGATGGTGATATTGAATTAATAGGTTTTTTATCCATTTTGCTGGATCTTTTATGTTATGAATAAACACATACTTAGTTGTAAATTACTTGTAATAGTGTCAAACTACCACAATTGTTCACACTTGCAAAATATCACTTTTTATTTATTCAAGGGACATAACTCTTAATTTTGATTGTAATTAATCTCGGCCAAGATGTGCCCTGTGATACACATAATGACTGATTTTCTTTAAGACCTGTGAAGAAGTCATTTAGTGGTTATCAAATCATTAGACATAAAGAACCAGCCTGAAAAACTGAAAAACTTATACATTCCATATTTGATTGAGTCTGTTCATCAACAGTACTGGTAAATGCAAGCTACCGTCCGCGCCCCCTAGCACCGGCTTAACATGGATACTTTTTGTAGAAGTTTCAGATAAAAGCTAAGCGTAATAGTCAACTTAAAGAATTTTTTTTTTATTTTGTTACCTGTACAAGTTGTATGTCCAGTATCTGACAAGTCTGAAGGTCCATCACGCTGTAGGAACCAAACATTGCTGTGTGTCCTGGTGAACAACATCTTGCATCTCCTGCTAACCTTACTTCACGCCCTTCTTGTTCGATCTCCAAAACTCTACGAGCCTGGTCAGACTCCCACACATTGAAAATAGCGGGTGAAACATACACTTTTTGTAATTTGAAGTAGGTGACTGGCTTAAACATTTGAACACCGGCAAACTCTAATGCCCTGAGAAACTTATAGGGGCTGCTGCCTGAAAACATAATGGCAGCAGAAAGTTCTAAGTGTCCTAGTGCTAAAGTCCCTGATACTGGTTGGCTTGACCATGTTGAAGTTGACTGGCAAAATTCACAAGTTAGCAAACACATGAGCTGAGATCCTGTAATTTTCTTTTCTACATTCACTTTTCCCGCGCAATTCTTACAGTAGTTCACCAATTTGTCGAGCTCAGACTCGTACACTATGAATTTCCTTTGTCCACCATAAGAAATGTTATCATCACTATCACTATCACTATCAACATTGCTTTCTATAAAAGAACTGTCTGGGGCCCATGTACTGTCAAGACTTTCATTTTCTCTGACACTATTCTCAGAAAGTTCTGACAAAAAACTATCCTCAAAGCACGTTTTCTCTGGCATTTTTATCTTACGGGTCTGATTTCTGGGTACATCATTGTCCCAGTCTGTCTGTGTACTCTGTTCTACCCGTGTGGTTACTGCCTGCACTTCCTTAGATTGACTTGGCTGAAAAAGGGAAAAGCTTAAATTCAGAATGAAATCTAGAAAGAGTGTTTGTGTCCTCTTGGTTATTTTGCAATGAAAATGACTCAGAACTAAACTAACCTCTTTAAATCATGATATGGTACTTCTTTCATTTGTAACTTTAGTAGTAGACCCATATAAGGGATTTTTAGGCCAAGCTACATGTATTGTAATTTCCCTGGAAATAGACATACCGGTATTTCAGTATTTAACAGAACACTGCACAACATATATACCTAAATGCATGGCTATTTCATTCTATAAATTAAGAGCAAAACCTATGAACTATTTCATGTTACTGATAATTGAGAAACACAGCATTTGGTACTAGTATATGTTTTGTTTTTTCGGGCACATAACCTAACAAGTGTTCCTTAATTATGTACCAGTACTACCCTGTTTATCGCAACTAACTGCCAACTTCCCAGGATTCCCCTTTAACATGGTAAACCAAAGGGTTGGGGAACAATCACCTTCAGGCTAATAATTATTTATTGTACTTAACTGAATTGTCTCAGTAAATATGTGCCGCACCGGGACCAAATCACAGACCCTGAGGTCCATAGAACTAATGCTGTCCCTATTGAGCTAATCGGGCAGGCTTGGTACAAGTTTCTGTTCTAATTTTATTAAGAAAGATAGCATTCCCACACATTTTTAGCCAGTTTCAAAGAAAAATAGAAGACGCAAACAACTACTGTAAAGAAGAGCGATAAAAAAAAAGAATTCAAAAGCCATAGCTCAGCCAAAAATCACTCTTGAAACTAAATATGCGCACCTATTTGATCTAACCATCAATCCAGTAAAATTTTATTCAAATTACATGTACATGAATAGTATTAGAAAATAGTCCAGACAAAATTTAAAAATATAAATCATTATTCTGCGCAATAACTCTTGACAAACATCATTGAACTGGAAATGCCAACGACATGCTCAACAAAGACTTAGTACTGGTCATTCCTGTAAAGTTTGGAAAATGTTGGTCTTTTTTTGGCAAAAATTTGAACAGAGACATGAAATTTGGAAAAAATGAAAAATCTTGTCTATTTTTTTGGATGTCTGTAGATTTTTTTATCGACTTACCCATCTTGGTGTTTGAGTTTGCATGCTGAAGTTCTGAGCAGTAGTAACTGTTGACGTAGTGGACATCTTAATCTGGTCAGATGCTACATCTGCAAGAGTCTCCAGGGAAGAAAAGCAGGGCTCAATGGACAAAGGGGTCGCAACAACAAGTGGTGTAGCATATAGGGTACTGTCACTATCAAATTCAATTGGTGCTACTTCTGGCGATTTAGTGGCAACTTGTTCACAATGGTTCTTCATAATCTGAAATTACAAATATGAGCATTTCAAAACATAATATACTTGCATTTTAACATGTTAGCAGATTTTACAGTATTTATAACATAATGCTACTTTCATATCATGTAAGAAATGATTTTTATTTGTTTGGGTCGTCAGACCAAACAAGTAATGGTAGCGAAATTTCAGAGTCTGATGTTGTTAATTGCAAACGCCGAAAGTAGTCCACTTTTTTGAAGCGGTTACTTCCCTTTATAAGTACACTAACGCCGAAAAATTCAGGGGAGATCACTGCGTAAAGATGGTCAAAGACAGGCGAATTAATTTTCAAGCAAAATAATTCCCCCAATGGTCGAAATATTTCTAATATTGTTTTATTTGTTTTCTGATCGAAATTAGTAAATACAAAGCGGACATTTCAATCTCTGAACACAGAAGTTCCACAACAACCTAACAACAAGTAGTTCCTCAAAACAGCCCTTAAAACTAGCGATTTAAAAAGAAAGAAATATTTTTATTTTGTTACAAGTATCCAACAAAATAACAACGCATTCAAAAGTTTAAAAAATAGCGTTGGCTAATAGAATTGTCAATAAATGCACAATCACAAAATTACGCGGATGAATATGATTTTATCAATGAAAATACTATTTTTTAGCGATGTAAATTACCGAATACTTCACAAACCGAGTAGTGGAATATATAGATTCTACATGTCGGACTGTTTGGGCGAGAAGATTTTTCGCTTAATTATTTACTTCAATTTTAAACAACAGGTTTATCCTGAACAAAATACCTCGAAATTAATCCGAAATGCAATGGAAGTTCTAAATCTAGAATGACTTGATGTTATTCAGATATTATTTGAATAACTTCTCCGTGGTGCAGGGATAATGCGCTCGCTCCAGGAGTGAGAGGTCTGGAGTTCAAATCCAAGTCGAGAAAACTTCTTTTTTTTTTAATTCTTTTTTAAGTGTCTTTGTTAAGGAAGTAGCCATGATATGCAAGGATAAAGTGTGACTGTCGTAAAAAAATGAACATAAATGATTTTTTGATGCATCTCTAGTTATGCAGAATTCCGTATGTATCAAACTCTGGTGCCTTGCAAAATGAATCATAATAAATAAAAATAAACTCATACAGGAAAATGCATACAGATATACAATACGATTAAGATTGCAAAGATCAGAAAATACCACAGAACTTGCATCCCTTTGATTCTTTATAAATATACATGCTTATAGTAAGCTCCAGGATTATTTACATCTGTGTTAAACAACAGTTAAAGTCGTGTTACAAGCCCTAATTTAGAAATAATATGTGGTTTTCTTCAGGCATTCACATATAAATTCACCGTGGCTGAAGGGTTTTCCGCGCTCGCCTATGAAGCGGAGGTCTGGAGTTCAAATCCCAGTAAAGGCAACTCATTTTTTTTTTCAAATTGTTTAAGTCAAATAAACATTGGATTGCATATCAGTGTTGCAATAAGTCTTATAGCCAATTTACTACAATTAAAACGCTGGAAAGCATTGGTGGCACTATACATATAATCTCACAACCTGCACCTTTCTTACATTCTGAGACCCAAACAAATTCAGCGCCTTCTGTGCTTCGATTAATTGAACAGGTTGACAAAGTCACATTTTCTTTTATTTTCATTTCATTATTCTAGGTCAAGAAATAAAACTTTTGTTTCATATTCTTTGTACCTGGCATTTCTTTTTCAGTCTTAAACATTTTCAATCAATCAATTAATAAAAAAAATTGTGAATTATGACAAGGAGTCACAGAATCTTTGCATCCTGACATTACTTGTGTAAAACATGCATTTCAGCCCTGTAATCCAGGTTATAGCAACATTTTAATTTTATGAACATGAATAAAAGCTGGTTGTAATAATATCAAGATCATTGTTTATTTGAAAATGGAAGGGACCCAATCATCTGTCAGATTACACATGAGCTGTCACATAACAATGCCCTAGAAGTAGCCCTTTGACCTTATGTTATGGCTAATGTTAAAGTTTTTAGAAAATTCTACTTACAAGGTCAATGTCATTCAGGAGGTCAAGATTATTAAAGTATGTGCCCCTGCTGAAAGGTTATGCCCCAAGGAATGTTGTGTCCAAAAATGAAGTAAACCCATTCAGTAATAAAAAAGTTACGAGCAACATGGGCAATGTTAAAGTTTTACGGTGTGACTGACAGATGGACTGACGGACGGACAGACTGATGGACAGTTAAAAAATAATATGCCTCCCTTCGGGGCCTTAAAAAAAGCGACTCAACTTCAAGATTAGAACATACATTTTATAGAAAATAAATATTAAAAGTATGCATATGTATTTTTATTTTACATTCAATATAAAGGCATCTAACTGTAAATGAAAATTTATAAAAATGATTCAACATAATTATGTTAAATCTGCATGATCTATCATCAGACTGCTGTAAATCATAATTCAATCAACAAAATGTTCTCTCACACTAATTTCATCTTGTGATCTTGTGTTAGTCAAGACTTTATGGTGCCTTACACAGCATGTGGTATACTGCAATCAGTGTTTTATGACCCCTTGTTAAACCATTGACCACAATCATAATGCCCAATTAAGATTTCAATTAATTTGTAGTATGTAGTATCTAGGGCCCCAGGCTATTTTTGACTAGCAAATTACTTGTTTATAATGGTTGTATAATCAATTAACATTTTAGGTATGAAGAGATATAAAATTAATTAGTCAATTAGACCTTTATTTTTTTAATCTTTGTTTCAGAACATTATTCTTTTTTTTAAAACAAAAAATAATAACAGTTATGGTCTTTGTATTTTTCATGTTTCTCATCCAGAAATTTTAATTAGAAAGAAACAGCTATCAGATCTAGTAAAATGCTAAAATCATTGAATGACTATTATGTAATATTGTATGCACTATTGAATTTGAATAACATATATATATATATAATATATATATATATATATTATATATATAATATATATTATATATATATATTATATATATATATATAATATATATATATAATATATTATATATAAACTGTGTCTTGTTGGGGGTGTAAAAATATTGTGTAGACCATGAATAAAAATCAAAAATATAAGTCTAATGTACACTTCATTTAAGCTAAAAAGTTTGTTATGTTCCTTCTTCCACACTTGATCTTGTAAGTTCTTGTAACATTTAGAATTTAAAAGGATGGGGATACCAATTTTATTACAGAAAATACCCATTTTTTAGATAACATTACATGTCCAACATTTACAAATGACAAGTTTTTATGTCAAACTTTGTAAAGTGGCCACTGGAAGTAAGATTTTTAAATTTCAATAATTCTAAAATAGTTACAGTACATAAATACATTGTATTCATTTCAAGTATACATGTTTGGAGAGATCCTGTAACTTAAAGGCCCCGATAACAATACAAAATATTTTGTCTTCATATACAATTGTTTTATACATGTAAGGCTTAAAAGCAATGAAATGATAATTATGAACCGGTGACTAAACATGAGCACAAAGAATAACATAATTATATATATACTACATAAATTACAAATCGCCAATAATATGTTCACAATAGTTTTTACAAAAGTTCTTTTTGCTTAAATACAAAAAAAAATTATCTGTTTTACAGTCTGCAAAATTAGCAGTGGCCCAAGGTCCCTAAAAACTTTGTATTTATGAAGTTCGGGCCAGTAAAGATTTTTCAAATGCCGTAGAATTTTATAATCAAGGGGCCTGAATGGCCAGTCGGTAGAAAACCTAAATTCTTTGACTGGTTTATGCCAACCTTTCCGAAATACGTGCAACATATTTTAATTATTATATGCTATTATTATTAATTTTAGAAATGATAATTGTTGAAACACTGAGAAATTTATTTGTACTTGTACAGTTTCATTCAATTTATTTGGACTTGTACAGTTTTCCATCATGAAATATTTTTTATTTACCCAATAATTCTGTGCTACTATCACAAACATGCTGTAAACAGAATCTACTCCATACATGCCACAAGTTGGGGCTTCCAAAACTTTATAAGCTACTTTTTTTGCTATGTTGTCGAAGTACCCATCCTATCACTTTTTTTTGGTACTCAGTGTACGAAATAAGCAGTAGTAGGGCTTAGCCCCCCACCCCCCCATAATTTTGGCAATAATACTTTATCAATAGTGATTTAAATATCGGCTCGATTTAAACGACAATTTTGGTAGTCAATAGCTATATAAGTAGCCCCCAGAATCTGAATACGCTTCCACCGGGCCTGGCGACTACAGTGTCTAGTCATAGAGTGTACTCTATATTGTATTCGCCAAATACATAGCATAGTTTTGGACTAGCATGACTAGGAGATAAATAAAAATCCCCATTTATGGGCCAAAAAATAAACCCCCCTTTATGGGCTTTAAAAACAACAACTGTTGAACTGGGATTAAAAATCCCTTTTAATTTTGTGTTAGTGCATAATACATAAGCTTTATTTTAGTATACTTACTTCTATCTTTCTTCTTTTTGATGCGATTGACTGGGCAGATTGTCTCTTTTTCTCGGGCCTTTGGTGCTCAAAAATTGTTGGTAGGGCATCTCTTTTAAGTTGCGGTCTGAAAACGTCCCCACATCCAACACTTCTCAATACTGAGGGACTTTTCTCAAAGGCCGACTCCTCGAAGTGCTTAGAGCAAAGTCTGCTGTACATATTTGGTACATAAACACGTCTTTAAACTTTTCATCACTTCTCCCGAGTCTTTCAGACCACGTCTTCCTCATATGTCTTATTTGTGGGAAGAGGTTAAAAAAAACTTACTTTATCTTCTCCCAGGACGAGAATTACAATCCCGAAAGCAGCACACTAACAACCATGGTGGCTGATCGTCAAAATATCGGAACAAATAGTACCCAATCCACGGACGATTTTTCACTAGAAAAATGTCACAATATTCACACACAGACACAAAATTTGTTTAATCCTTGAAGAAAGTGATAAAAATAGAACAAGAATATAAACGAAGAAAAGCTCGATTACAAAGCAACGGAAAATGTGAATGGACAGTGTAACGGTGCGCGTTGTTATCTGTTTAGACAGGAAGGTGTTCTACGTAAGTGTACCTGCTCACTACGGTCAGAATCGACAAGGGAGGTAAATCACAAAACTGTAAGCTTTAGCGAAGGGATCCATTTTTCCATCAAAAGTGCTATTTAAGTTACAAAAAACTTTTTTCTGTGGAACAATGCTATTATGCAAGATTTTAATAATTCTTAAATAGAGCTATTTATCACTTTTGAAAGGTTCTTCATTCTTTCGCCCAAATATGACCTTGTAATATAGTTCGATCGTCAAATTCACAGAATTTACTAACTGCTAACTGGCCACAGAATAGAAATCATTAATTCATTCATTTATATACGCGAGACGTCTGATTTCATCACTCTTCACACATAATCAAATTCAAAATATTAAAGAAAGTGCATGAACGGGAGATCCTTAGTAAAACGTATAAGTCCCAATGAATTTCATCGGTATTAAAGTTACAGTTAATGTATGCCTAGATAACTGTGAAATAATAAATATATTGTTCAGAAATGTTCAAGAGCATTTGGCATGTTTTTCTTTTTTAATTCAAGTAGCAAATTGAACCAACTTTTAATTAAATGTCGACAATGAGTCAATGAAGATCATAATCGCGGAACTTATACTTTTATTAAGTCGGTATAATCTTACATGTGTATATTGGTTTTTAACTGATTGCAATGTTTTGTAACTTTAATTTCTCACCATGTGTAATAATATTATTACATCCATCATTTTTATTTGCTTATGTTTTCACAACTTGTGTGCAGATAAACAATTGTATAATGTGGCCTGAAATAAAGTGCGTTCAATTGGGTTAAATATTTTCTAAACAATATTTCTAACGTAAAGAAGAAAAAAGGTACAGTCAGAATGGATTAAGAATACTTAGAAAATGCGAACAGTAAATAATCCGTTAATACTTGAAATCAGGATTTAGCCTGACGATTCTCTGTGTTTGTTGAACGTTTAATATGGGATGATTTAATAAAAAGTAGTAAGTCGCATACATGAATTTCTTTTTGAATTTACTGTTTAGCAAAAACAATTTGATTCTTATCCAGCTGAATGTGCATTTACAGCATTAGTAAGAGACAATGGCAATTGAGCAATTAATTCATTA
>NW_026854022.1:0-27112 GCF_026571515.1 Ruditapes philippinarum
ATTGTGATAATGTTTTTTATTTTAACATATGCACTGTTCGTTATCTTGTTATTATGCTGTATTATGTCATCATGGGCTTATAAGCCTTTTTGATTGAAATAACATGTCTGTCTGTCTGTCTGTCAGCTCAAGGTCAAGGTCACAATTGAAAGGTCAAATATCAAACAATTAAATATTAGACAGTATGTCGTGACCGCTCTGTAAGTCCTACACTAATTAAAAGATTTTCTTCAATCTTGGCTCAAATGTTCACCTCAACAAGGTAATGTGCAGAACCCATGTTACCCTTTTGCCGGCTTAAGGACAAGGTCACACTTGAAGGTCAAAAATTGACTTAGAAAATATTCTAAAATTTTAATATGTATTTGAATTTTTCTGAAATTAGAAAAAGTATTTGCTTGAAACTTAAAACATATATGAAGCGTCACAATTAAGATATGCAGGTCAAGTTTAATAACTCTGCATTGCATTTTGACAAAGTTATGCCCCTTATGAAGTCTTCAAATTTACATACAATCAAATATTAGACAATATGTCGTGTTCGCTCTATAAATCCTATACTAATGGAAGAATTTTCTTCAACTTTTACTCAACAAGGTTATGTGCAGAACACATGTTACCTTTGTGCCGGCTTGAGGTCAAGGTCACACTTGAAGGTCAAAAATTGACTTGAAATTTTAACATGTACTTGAATATTTCTAAAACTAGAACAGATAATCATTTGAAACTTCAAATATATACGAAGTGTCGCAAGTAAGATATGCAGGTCAAGTTTCATAACTAATAAAGTACTTCATTGATACTTGATGGTATACGGTATTTTTTCATTATACATATATGTAAAATTTGTTTCAAAATCATTTTTATCGTTGTAATAGATGTCCCATTCGTGTTTAAATATCAAAATAGTTTTGATAGAGTGTTTACAGGGGCGTATCACGTTAAGGGTCAGGATCTGACCCCCAAGCGTCTGTGGGTTAAAGCACCGACGTTTCGTTAGCTAGTTTAATAAAATCAAAAGGCTGCAACCTCTGTGGTATTTTCTGATCTTTGCAATCTAAATCATACTGACTATATGTATGTATTTTCCTGTATAAGTTTATTTTTATATACTATAATTTATCTTACGCAGCGACTGCGTCTATAACAGTTTGAGATTTATACATATGGGATTTTGCATGACTAGAGTTGCATCAAAAAATTTTTTATGACAGCCACACTTTATCCTTGCATATCGTGGCTACTTCCTTAAAAAAGACCCTTCAAAAAAAAGTTGCCTCGACTTGGATTTGAACCGTAGGTCTCTCACACCCTAAACGAGCGCGCTACCTCTGCACCACGGTGAAGTAATACATATGTAGCTTGAATAAAAACAAATACATTGTAATTCTAATTTGAGAATTTCCATTTCGTGTTTGTAATCCTTACTAATTTCGAGGTATTTTGTTCACGATAAACCTGTTGTTTAACACTGATGAAAATAGTTTAGCGAAAATCTTCTCGACAAAACAGTACGACATGTTTATATTCCACTACTCGACATTCCGATTTATTTGTGTACTACGCTCTGGAGTATTCGGTAATCGACAAAGCTAAACATAGCATTTTCATTGATTAAGCTTTACGGAAATAGCCGAACATTTTTCATTGGGTAAAAAAGATATTCATCCGCGAAATTTGTGATTGTAACCTCATATTTCTATTGACTACTCTAAACTTTTATTGCACTGTAATTCGTTAAATGCCTACATTAAAAATTATTCTTTCTTTTAAATTGCTGGTTTTTAAGCAGTTCTGAGTGAGAACTACTTTGCGTTGTTAGGTCTGTTAGGAAATTTTGTGTTAGACCGTGGATGTTAGCTATGTATTTGCTGATCTTGCGATCAGAAAATACAAAAATTCAAGGACGCTGGTGGGACTAGAATCCATAGCGGTGAGAAGCATATGTAAAAGAAATCAGGGACTTTAACCACTCGGCCATGGACGCGCTGAATATCCTATTTACTTACTCTATCAAAAACAAAAAGTAAGAGTTTACGACGCAACACATTTGCACATGGTAAGAAAATAAGAGTATAGTAATACATAACGTTTTAACAAAACTTCTTTGGTTTATTTATAAAATCTGCCAGTGTATAAAAGAATAAATTTAATAAAAGCTTTGTATACCACTTCTATGACGGCATTATTTAAATATCAATGTTATATGGCGAATGTCTTCTCCTTTGCGTTTTTGGTCCAAATTGCAGATGATCGTGTTGTAATATTTCTTTCTACACATTTTTTCTACAGATGACGGATGTAGGTCCGGTCTAACGTGAAAAAGGACCATGTGGAACGTACATTGTTGAGTATTGATGTCAATGTCTCATTTAATTTTTTAGCTCACCTGACCTAGCTCAGGGTGAGCTTTTAGGATCGTTGAATGTCCGTCGTCTGCCGTCCGTCGTCCGTCAACACTTGTTCGTTAACACTCTAGGGGTCACATTTTTGCCTCAATCATCATCAAACTTGGTCAGGATGCTTATCTAGTGAGTTCGAACATGGGTCATCTCGGTTGAAAAACTAGGTCACAGGAGCTAAAAATAGAAAAAACTTGTTAAACTCTAGCCGTCACATTTTTGCCTCAATCATCATCAAACTTGGTCAGGATGATTATCTAGGTAATAGCTCGGATGAATTCGAACATGTGTCATCTCGGATGAAAAACTAGGTCACAGGAGCTAAAAATAGAAAAACCTTGTTAACACTCCAGCAGTCACAATTTTGACTCAATCATCATCAAACTTTTTTCAGGTAATACAGTTGAGTTCACACTAAAGGTTACACAAAGTGCACTAGTAGTGCACTACTAGTGCACTTCATAAGTGCACTTTGTAGTGCACCAGACCTATCATATGTATTAAGCAGTTACCTTTTATTTCAATGAATAGCAAGTTGACTGATAAATATAGATATCTGTATAATAGTTTTTTATAATAAATTTGAAGTTGTGAATATTGGATTTTGTAAAATATGGCGTAAAATATTAGAATAATAATTTTTCAAAGTCATTAATTTAACTGATTTTAAAACTTAATTGTTAGAATAAGTAAATATAAATAATTAGAACTTTAATGTTGATAAGTGCATAAATAAACAAAATTAATTGATATTTAATATGATTCTATTTTATTATAAGATGATAATGAAATATGAAACATTGAAATGCTAATTAAACAAAATTCAGTCAAGTTTTTTTTTTTTTTTTTTTTTTTGAGGGGTGGGGGGGGGGGGAAATTATACCAATTAGTTATTTTTGATCTTAACTTATGGTTGTTTTAGTTAAAGTTAATGTTTTGAAGCATTAATAGCCTTTAATACATTAAAGATTTAATATGTTTATAATTGGCCGAAAAATTTGTCAATTTTATCTCCTTTATAATCTCTCTTATCTTCTGAAAACTGAGATTTACCTAAGATTAATATAAATGATATATATTATTCTAAAAATAAATATTTTTATATAATGGTGGTATATTAAGTATCGATATGTGTGGATTAAGTATTGATATGTACCTGTGGGCTGTGGGACACTAGTATACTTTAACTGACATGGATATTAACAAAAAGATTAGAAAATCTTTCAATTCCATTTTTTGAGACGACACCAATCTTTTTCTTTTTTTCGTGCATTGTAACATAATTATGCAATATGATTATTTTTATGAGTTTATTATAAAATGCAAAAATATTTCAGTTTCCTTTTTTTCTTTTTTGTACTACTTGTAATGAAAATTATTTGCACCAACATCAGATAATACAGTATTTACATTGCCTACTTATATTCATCATCTGCCTTTTGTTATTTACCCTGAGGGACTCTCTTATCAGCAGGGTACTATATTTAAACACTAATACACAGCATGACTTTTGACACTTCAATCTTCAGTAACTGTTTCCTGCTCATGTATGGTATTTCATTTTTTAAAAAATCTGCATTAAAGTGAAAAGGAAGTTGCAAAAGTTTTCTAATCATGTATTTAAATATTTTCTTTAAAATATATTATCTTCTAAATGTGTTAAAACTGACAATGTAAATTTGTCAAATCTATAATAGAAAAAATAACATTTCCCAGTTCAGACATGTCAGAAACTAAGAAAATTCCACTTCAAAGACAATAATATCTAACATGCGTTTATGCCATTATTATTATTTTTTTACATTAATTTTGATTATACAAAAAATATTGTCATTTATCTTAGATGTCTTTTTCGTGTATTTTGGAGAAAAAAACAGGTTTTTGATAAATATTGCATAAATCTGCATTTTTGTTATTTACCAAAATACCAATACACAGCAGGACTTGAGACTGTCCTCTTGTATAAAAGCATTCCCTTTATACATTAAATTTTCAATATAGAAATCTTAAATAAAGTTATCAATTCTATTTATTTCATGCACAGGTATATAAACTTATATTTAGCTCAATGATTTCATGGAAAAAATTTAATTATTTATATCTTTAAAAAGTATGCAAGCATTTCGTGGTTGAAAACATAATATCACAGTGTATGGATTGTTTTAAAATCACTGAATTAATATTCTCTTTCAATCTTGAATTGCCTCTTAAGTTATATATTATTATGGCAAGAGTGGCAAGAAATGTAGATAAATGGATAAATATAGAAAATTCCGCTTTAGAGACAATAATATCTAATATGCATTTATACCATTATGATTTTTTTTTGTATATTTGAATATACAAAAATTATGGACATTTATCTATATGACTAACTAGCCAAAGTGCCAACGCCTAATGAATCCCAGGCTTATGTCTAACAAGCATTTTGAGAAAACCAGGGAATTTCAATGCATACATGTACTTATAATCTGCAGAATTGACTGTTCTTTGTTATTTACCCTGAGGCCCTCTTTAATATCAGCAAGAGAGTGGTATAATATAACAATCCATCTCAGTAAAATAACAATACACAGCATGACTTGAGATTTTCCTCTTCATTAAAAGTATTCCCTTTATACATTAAATTTTTAATATTGAAATCATAAATAAAGTTATCAAATTAATTTATTTTATTGATAATATTTTAATTATTTATATCTTTAAAACATATGCAAGCATTACACAGTTGAATACTAAATTATCACAGTATATTGATTGTTTTAAAATCAATGTATTAATTAATATTCTCTTTTAATATTGAACATAAGGGATTGTCTCTAAGTTATATATTATAGAAATAATATTTTAGCTTAAATATAAACATTTCCTTGATTTGTTTGAGCTTATGAAAAAACAGTTTATGTTGTTACAAACTAAATTAATTGGGCCATAATATTCACATTGATTTTCCCATTTGTACACTAGAAAAACTGAAATACATGGCCATTAAAAATAGCTTTAAAAACACTTATATGCAATTATCCATTACGGAGAATATTTAATTTTAACCTTATTAATTCTTTAAATTTGATTTTAAGGGGTATTACGTTACACTTACAGTTAAATAAAAAGGTTAATAAAAATATGATTACAATAAATTTTTTTTAATTTTAAGCTTTAACATGATATCACGTACAATGTTAAAATTTACTTATTTATATTCATGAATAGGCCATATATTCCCAGTTTTTTTCTTACAGCAGCTTAACAATAGATGCCCCCTGTCAATTGATATACAATTATCCAATACCATTTAGGTGTCACCTTCCCTGGCCAGCCTGGTCATATGGTCTAGTGCACTAGAAGTGCACACGGTGTGCACTTCTAGTTCAGCTCTAGTGCACTAGAAGTGCACAAGGGTGGGAAGTTTAGTGTGAACTCAACTGTAGCTAGGATGAGTTTGAACATGGGTCATCTCGGATGAAAATATGGGACACAGGAGCCAAAAATAGAAAAACCTTGTTAACACTCTAGCAGTCACATTTTTGACTCAATCATCGTCAAACTTGGTCAGGATGCTTGTCTAGGACAATGCTCGGATGAGTTAGAACATGGGTCATCTCGAATTAAAAACTAGGTCACAGGAGCTAAAAATAGAAAAACCTTGTTAACACTCTAGTGGACACACTTTTGACTCATTTATCTTCAAACTTGGTCAGGATGCTTGTCTATAATAGTCTGTCCCATTAAAAATGGAAATGAACTTTTGCCTGGTATGAATTAACAAAACGACGTTAAATAAAAAATAAAACTTTTTTGTAAACTAAAAAAAGTCATCCTCGAGATTTTTCAGGATTTTACTCTTAAGTGTCTACTTTTCTTGTGAAAGGAAATTTTGATTTCTCTATGGTAAACCTCTGTTGTTTATTTTCCGTAGCCATTGCCGAAGTACTCCAGTACGGGAGAAAGCACGTGCCATGTTTCTAAAATATACATGAGGTTCTCGGGGTCGTTTCATGATTATTTTATAAAGCTGGATCTACAAGATGTAACAGTTTAGTTGCAATGCATGATGGAAAACTTTAAAAAATGAAAAATAAGCAACAAGAACACCGAGTCACATGGAGTAGATCTAGAAATTGCACATACTTTTAAGCTGAATAGAATCCCCATGCATGCACTTTATAAACGTCACGACAAATTCGCATTCTGAAGATTTTTCATTGCCAGTTTCTATCCAGTTCCGTAGATCCCACTTTTTTAGTAAATTTTACTTCAAAAATGCCAGAGGGCTGGACAACATGGCCTACTTAACTGAACCATACCAATTTCAGCCAAGCCTCAAACCCAGACACTCAATGGCTTTCAGACACTTAAGAAAAGCTAAGGAGTTGGTACTCCTCAGCTGACAAGCTTAACATGGCTTTCCGATTGTCTCCCTGGTGTCTTTCCAGCATGGATAATAATGACAGTAGACAGCGCCACTGCAACAAAACTGTCACAGCATTACCTTTTACCTTTGGGGTGAGATCTTTGGGCAATGGTACCCTATGAACATCACAGAACTCCTTCGCTGCTTTCCTGTGATTACTGGTACAAGTTTCCGAAGAAACCGAAACACCAGCATACTCGAGGTAAGTTACGAGGTCAAACAAAGTGCTATTAGACCCCAATAACCATCTGACCACCAGCTTCAAAGCATCAATCCTTCTGTTCGTAATGCTTTCACCTGTCAAATACATTCAGAATATGCCAGGGAGGTGGACCACCATAGCATGTCTCTGGGTAAGATCCTCATAACACAACGGCACTGGGCACCGACATCCTTGCTGGCCACAGGGAATATCCTCTAAAATCTGTGCCAGCAATGGAACATCTACATTATCAGGTATGGCCCTGATATCAGATGTTCGGTCTCTTACGTAACCTATACTTACCTTCTCTTCCCCTCCACTGAAGATTTGGCCTTCAGAGAGGGACTGTTGACCATGCTCACCAACCTCATTGGAAAGGACCGGCTGGCCATCTACATCTGATTGGTTTTCATGAAAATCAATCCCGTAGGTGACAGAAAACCTTGTACCCTGCTGGCAACCTTAACCGGAATCCGAAGACTCCGCTGGTTTGGTTACCAACGGTACCCCCTCATCTACATCTGTGAAGAACTTGACCCAATTGGTATATGACTTTTTACAATCTTTACATCCACCACAAGGCAACTGATCCAGCCGCGCACCAGCAATTCCATCTCGGCATGTCCCACTTTGCAGTGGTATTTTTGACATTGCGTCAGCATTGGAATGCTCGCGACTCACATGATGTCTCAACACCATGTTAAACTGGGACAGCTCTTCCAGCCATCTCCCCAGCTGCCCTTGTGGCTCCCTGAAATTCATCAACCACCTCAGACTTGAATGGTCAGTTCTGACCACAAATGGTCTTCCTAGCAAGTAGTGTCGGAACTGTTTGGTGAACCGAACTACTGCTAGCAGCTCTTTCCTGGTCATACAATAACCCTGTTGCTCCTTGGTAAGAGCACAGCTACCAAATGCAACAAGTTTCTCTTGGCTTTTTTGCACCTGCAAGAGCTCTGCTCCAATCGAATCATTGGAAGCAACTGTATCCAAGATAAATTCGTCATGTTGATTTGGCAACGCTAACATTGAAGGTTGCGTCAACAAGCACTTTGAACAGGGTTTTGAATGCTTCTGCTTGTTCCTCGCACCAGACAAATTTGGTTTTGCCTTAGACGGCAAGCAATGGGGCCGCTACCCTAGAGAAGTCCTTAACAAACACTCTAAGATAGCTAACCAACCCCATAAACCTCTCTACCTGCTTGGCACTGTTTGGAACAGGCCAATCCTTCACCACTGCTATGTCATGTTCTGTCATAGCAATGCTGTCTTTGCCGACTTTATGGCCTTCAAAACTCTACTTCTTGTTGGAAGAAGATACATTCCTTTGGCTTAAGCTTTAGCTTATGCCTCCGAAATCTCGAAAGGGCCTCCCGCAAGTTTGAGAAAGATGGTCCTCAAAATTGGCGTCCAAGCACGGGATGATATCTCGAGAAATGCCAGGACTGTCTTCCCATGTCAAAAACCTCTCAGGACTAAGTCCATTGCTCTAGCAAATGTGGCTGGGGCACTCCACCAAAGCCTTCTCTCTGATGTTCAACTGGAAAAAATGCGGAGTTTGGCATCCATTTTGAAAACCAAAACACTGCCAGCAAATGTGTCCATGCAATCATCGACTAAAGGCAAGGATACACGTCTTTGACTTAACCTTAATTCAACTTCCTATAGTCCCCTAATTGCAATAACGCACAGAGTCCGTCATGTTTTCTAATCCAAAACTGGAGCAAGAATGCCCATTTGGGATGTGGCATTTTTGTACACCCCCAGCCTTCAGCACTTCCTGAGGCTGGGCCTCCTTCTTCCCTGCAAAGCATGCAGGCTTTTTGCCCTCACTATATCTAGCTTACAGGCTTCGCCTTTGTCGGTATCTCGTAATCCCGTTCCTCATTCAGTGAAGTCACCAAAGGTCAAGTTCACGCCTTGGGATGAAGACATTTGGAACTCAATCAGCAATTGCGCTGATTGAATCCGTTGACCTTCATCAAGTTCACCACAAGAGTTTTGGTACACCTCTGTAAGTGTGGTGGCATTTCAACAATCACACTTGATAATGTTCTTCAAACACTTTGCTGGGCAAAGAGTTTCACCAATAACACACGTCATTCCACGACAAATTCACTGATGGCATATGCCCTCCCTATCTCTGTTTCCCTCCTGACAAGGCTGTAGCTACTCTGATGGATTAACGCAGACAAACAACACCGGGCGTGTTATGTGCCTTCATGTAACATCGGGGAGCCAGAAATTTCTTCTGGTTCACTGGTTCCAGATATAGCTAATGCAGGGGAGAGTGTTAACTGCATTGGACCTCTTCACCCACAGAGGTGGAGGGATACACCTGTCTCTTAGACAGCTGTAAACCTTGGAATAACAAGAGACTATCTGATGAATGGACATTAAGCGAGATGGCATACCATCAATGTAAAGCTCTGCTTGCTCATGTCTAGCACAAGATTTGCCAGGGTCACGAAGCAATCAAAAGTCCAACAGCATTTTGTTTGCTCAATGGGGGCAGAACAAAAACATGTTGACCTGGTACCAACTGGTGACCAACCTTCAACTTAACCGGACCGGCTACAAAAGGCTGCCATAGACAATTCCTTGCCAGCCGCTGGCAGCTTGACATTTCTTATCTTGGGGGACTTGTGCTTCAGGGAATTGGTAGACCTTATCAAAAATGATGGTCACCTGGGCCAGCAGTTCTACCATGCTGTAACTTGGACATCCCCACTTTGAACCCTCATGGTAAACTGGGAAGAGGAATTGACCTAACAGACAACAATCAGGGTCTGGTTCGAACTCCCGTGCTTACATGGCTAAAGTTGGCAAGCCAACCGGAATTTTTCTAATTTTTGCCAGGTCATGTCTGGCAGCATTGGGACAGGAAAAACGACCTACTTTTTTCAACCGTCCTTTTCTAGTTTAAACGGCTTTTTGTTGTCGTTTAAAGTTGGGCAATTTCTTTTTAAAATGCAATATTTGCCACAATGGTAGCATCCGGCTGATGCTGCTGGGTTTGGACAAAATTCTACAAAAGGTTTTAGTCAGTCTTGCTCCAAGTCATTTAAGGCTTTGCTTAAATCATCAGGTTACATAGGCCTCTGCCTGCTGCTCCTTGGATGCTGGGATGCAACAGCAAAAGCGCTTTTTCCGGTTTCTTCCGTCACCATACATGGCTGCTATACACCTGCTGGTACTCGGCGTACCTTTGTAGGCTGCATGCTACAGACCTGGTTGCTGATGCAAACATGGTGACGGCCCTCTTTGTCAACCATACCCTGAAGAGTTCTTCACTGTTTGGACCGTGACAAACCTCCTCTGGCAAGCTTCTTAAAAACCTCTTTAACCTAAAGTGAGCACTCGTCAGCCACTCATCTAGGACTCGGTTATCTCTTGTGCTGAAAATTTACCTGTGGCATCAGCTGGCAACTCATGTTGGCCAAAATCGGAACAGCCCAACTTGCCTTAACAGCCTCTGGTAGGTCAAGCTGACCTTTTGTTCACAATAGCGCATATCTCTAGCGCTTTACAAATCTCTAAACACCAGAAGGCAGCTAACTGTTCTTCATCAGTCACTCGCCTTGTTGGACATAGCGAGTGAACTTTAAAAAGAACGGTTCCCAAGTACTCTTACCATCATATGATAAGTGTTCGGGAAAGGCAAGTATCCGGTTACGAACCCTAGAACGCCTTTGGGCAGATGGTGCCAGTCATCACTGCAATCACTATCCACTACCTGGTCAAATGTATGGTACGTTTTGGGGTTGAATAGTCTGGTTGTGGTAAGGTGGGGGAGTGTGGATTTTGACTATTGGCAGTAAAATCCGCAGGAGTCATCAAGTTCAGATTTTTACTGGAAAAATCTTGTCGTCTGTTGTAAGGGTGCAAACAGATGACCGTTGTTGCTGCTTGTGAGCGGCAAGAACATTGGTTGCCGCTTTCACCACCTTCACCATTTCCAACCAATCATGCGCACTTGGCTTAATATCTTCCTCCTCGTCCTTGTCATGTGTCTACCTCTCAAGCTAGACTGGCCTAGCTTGTCAGTATTCTCAGCTGACAGAGACGTATTCTGTCTAAAGTCTATCATAAGCAAAGTATCTCAGGGGAGAACAATGCGACGGCACCAGATTGCCTCTAAAAATCTCCCTGGTTATCATTACGCAGAGCTCTCCCCACTGCAATGAGCGCCCTTGGCTAGGCTTCGTCACCCACATGAGGTAATTGGCCTGTAGCCTTTTCCTCAGACGTGATGCGCAAAGTTAGATGGCAACCCAAGGGTGGTTGCCACAATCTCTGCTTCCTGAGACAATATCTCGAACTTTCCCTTTATATTGAATATTCTTCCATAACAACGAAAGATAACCGGGGGACTACTTCAAAGTTAAAATGTGTTTTAACTAAATAAATCTCAATATCTATCTTCCACCCGCTGCATATGGCAAAAAGAGCTAAAATAGAGTTTATCAAAATTATAATCAGTTACTGTAAGCCAGTGGCGAGCAGAACGAAAAGGAAATCCGAAAAATAAACAAATTCCAAAGAATTTGGTCCTTCCAGGCAACGTCTAACCTAAGCTGAATTCGATGGCAAATTCCCGCTTAACTACGATTATCTACGTAGAAATTCTGGTTTAAATCGTTCAAGCAGAGTGGCCCACTATGAACAAAACCAAGAATTCAGGTAAGTGCAGAATTTGAGGGCAAATTCGTACACAATCGGTAAAATTATGGACCTTTGGGAGTGTCTATCTTTCGGATTGGAATTCGTTAAAATTACCGCTGCCACCAATATAGAACTGTCGCTATTGATTATAAAGGGATTGACAATAAAAACAATCGACTTACCTTCCACGTCTGGATAGTAGCCAAGCTAGGAATTGCCTAATTCTTCTTAGTTATTTATTACACTTATATGGCGCCCAACTGTCAGCCTAACACACTTGTTCCGGTTGGTCCGGAACCTTCCGTTAACTTCCGTCAACTCCTGTAACCAATACCATACGGTACTACATTATTAAAACATTGTCGATTTTGTGGAGTTATCTGGGTTAGCAAATGAAATATAAAACACATCACAATTCAGGATGTTCCAAATCTATAATTCAAGAACGGTCCATCAATTTTAGTTGTCTATGGATTCCTGACCAAAAAACTTTATTACGTCAACAACAATTTACGAAATATCATCAGTTCTGCTTCATTGAAATACAAGACAATAATGAATATTTACATACTGGTTACTACAGCATCAATCCTTTGCTGAAACATCAGAGCAGATAATGTGTGGTCCATATGAGCAATAGGCTACTATGGTGCTTGTTCGAATCCCATGGCCGGTGCTTCTTGGGCCCATAAGATCTCTGGAATGAGCTTGCCAATCACTATTTTGACCAATGTAACCAATCTGAAACTACACACTCCCCAATTCCTTGCAGTGCGTGGTTTATTCATATTTTAAGTTGCATTTCTCTAAAAATTATCATTTTCTATATAAATCTTATAAAAAAAGCTATATAGTATATATTGCTAAACACAGGGTACAAAAAATGAAATTTATCAATTTAAATTCTGGAAACAAAGTGATCCCTCGGAAGCATTACAAAATTTAAATTTAATTTTTTAATTTTAAAATTTATTTTTACAGTTTTAATTAAATAAAATGTGGTTAATCTTTCATGCAAAAGCTCTGTACCCTTCTCCCTGCTTACTGACACAGTAGCAGACATCTACATTTAAAGGGGAGATAACAATAACAACATCTGTCCCAATCTAAAATGTCAAAATTTAAAATTTGAAATAAAGTTTAAAACTTTCAAACCTGTCACATATTCTTTAACTTTCCTGATTTCTATTCAAAACACAACACTGATGCAAAGTTTCATCCATGTCCATCAACCAGTTTCCATATTTCTCCTTTCTCATCTTAGGAGACGGCCCACTGAATTTTCGCACTATATATCCTATGGTAAGTTCATCACATTTAAGGCTAAATTCTGGACAAAGCATATACGGTACCGGAACTTCATGGCCATTTCTTTAAACACCAATGCAGTCCAAGTACATTTAGCACAAAGAAATAATACATTAGCCCTTGGAGTTTTTCTGCAGCTTTTAATTTCTGTAATCACTATAAAATATCCCAAATAGTAACTGGTGTGTATTCTTGTGCATAGTACCTCCTGAAACCTTCCACCCAGAAATGAAATCCTGCAAAAATACATCAAAAACAACCTTTAAAGTATTAGAAATGAAACCTCATGTACACAATTACTAAAGATATACTTAAAATATAACCAGTATTAATTGTGATAACTTGAAATAGGCCATTTCAAAATTTAAAAGAACTACTTTTTACAACGGGCTGGGTCTAATTCCGTACCGGGGTGACTCTATACACACCGGTCTCTCAAATGACCGGCGTACACAATGGTAGGGAATTAGTCCGAATTACACTTAATTAAGAACATAACACTAATACGTGATATTTCTAATTTTCTATTATTATTTTACCGTTTAAGGTGGAAAAACTGGCATGATGTGTTTGAAAATTATCAATGTTTGTTTAATATCTATCTGGAATTGTTTATAGTGAAAATCCACAGAATTAAACATTCGTTTGTGGCATCTGCCATAATAGATAGAGATATTTTCTGGGGAAACTTGTGTGTTTACTTTATTTTATTTTATCATTTTTTGCACGGAATTATTCATACAATAGTATCATGTTCTTAAACAGAAATATTGTTTTATTTTCGACCAAGACCAAAAACCTTCTTCTATTGATTGATTATTGTCAACTATATTCCTGATACAAACGTTAATTTTTTTCTATTTTCCCCCCCCCCCCAAACAATGTTGAAAATAGTTAAATGAAATATCTTTAAATCTTTATAAATGTTTTCCGCAGGAAACCATTTTACCTGTTCATTACTATAGCGCGAAACAAATGACCTTAAATAGATTTTCGGACTTTCACAATGTGAAGGTCATATCTATTTTTAGCTTTCGAATTCATGTACAACAATAAATACATACATGTGTACTACAAATAATTAGTAATTTCCTGTAGAAAATGTAGGAAATAAATTACCAAATTTTAGTTTTATTTCTTATTTTGTCTTTTATACTGCTTTTATATATGAAATTTGTTCTCCGTTCTCACCTATTAATATGATGTACTGCGAATTACCGAATGGGAAAGGAAACCAATATATGACTTAACATAACAGAAATCGGAAGAAATTCTTGCATCCGAATTAATTATTAGCTGTAAATCGAAGGGATTAATTGATAAAAATCGGGTCCATGGAGAGAGAAAAGGTCAACACAAATATAGATCTGTAAACAGTTATTCATACAGGTTTTAACTGTTTACAGATCTATATTTGTGTTGACCTTTATATATATACTAAAATGAGCTATGTTAAAAAATAATACCTGCATGAAAATACAATATGTACGAATAAATTATTTCCATATTGATATCTTATTTTCATATAGATATCTTATTGTTTACAGATTTTGTTATCATACAGATATATTTTTGCACAAAATCTTATTTTCGTTAAAGATCTTATTTCGTATAGTTCCTTTTTTTCGGATCATTCTGAAACACATATTATGTTCATATAAATACATTCGTATTATTTTCGTATAGATCTTATTTTCGTAAGGATATTATTTTCATGCAAGATTCATATTCTTATAAAAATATTTATAAAAATATTAGTTGAAAATATAATTTTCATACAGATCTTATTTTCGCAGAGATTTTATTTTCGTTTACAAGTAGATCTTATTTTCGTGCAGATATAACAATTCATACAGTATTTTTTAAAGATCTTATTTTCGTATAGATCTCATTTTCAATAGGATCTTATTTTCGTACATATAGTATTTTCATACAGGTATCATTTTTTACATATCTTATTTTCATATGTATCTTATTTTTGTAGAGATATTATTTTCATACAGCTTTCGTTTTCACATATCTTATTTTCGTAAAAATCTTAGTCGAAAACAGACATATTATTTTCATACAGATCTTATTTTAGCAGATATTTTATACTCGTGCAGATATCAATTCACACTTATACTCGTGCAGATATCAATTTACACAGGTATTATTTCCTTATAGATGTTATTTTCGTATATATAGATCACATTTTTAAAAGGATATTATTTTCGTACATATAGTATTTTTATAATGGTATTATCTTTAAAAATATCTTATTTTCGTAAGATATTTTCATACAGATTTCATTTTTACATATCATAATTATTTTCTTATAAATCTTGCTCGAAAACGGACATTATTTTCATAGACTAGAGTTCTTTTTTGTACAGATTTTATTTTCGTATATATGTTATTTTCGTATCGATCATATTCTCAATTATTTGTTTACGAATATCGAAATTCATACAGATTTTTATTATTTTCGTATATATAGTATATAATGTCTTCATACTGGTATTAATTTTTGCCTAATATGTCTTATTTTCGTATATATCTTATTTTCATATGAACATTATTTTCATACAGCTTTTATTTCCTTACAGATCTTATTTTCATATGAACATTATTTTCATACAGCTTTTATTTCCTTACAGATCTTATTTTCGTAGAGCACTGTTTAGATTTTATTTTCGCACGATACAGTATATATTCTTTTATAGATATAGATCTTATTTTCGTAGTCGTTGTTTCAGGTTATTTTTGCAATACATGTAGTTCTTTCTTTTATTTTCATACTTTTTCACCACAAACATTTCTTGTCTTATAGGAGAACATTTAATTCTTAAATCGTATTTGCAAAATCATTGAAAATGAAGTTAATGCTATATTAACATATGCTATGAACCATGTAAATCTTATTTTCGTAGACGCCATCTTGGTTATATGTTCATGCGTTCTCTCTATACTAAAGGAATATTTACCATATTTGCCGCACAAACGTCTAATATTTCATTACAAAACATTTCATTCTTTATTTTTTCATTCATACAAGTCATTTAATACCAACAAAAATACGTTTATAATATTATTATATCAAATATAAATCTTATTTTCGTTGACAGACCCGATCTCATTTTCGCTTTTCAGGACAAACCGTCCAGTTAGCTTAATAGGTAGAGCGTTGGACTGTGAATCGAGCGACCAGGGTTCGATTGCCGGACGGCGCAGGTCACTTTCGTTGCGATTGATCATGAAATCTGTTCCACGTACTGGTAAACTGTTTGACAGCCTGACCAGGAACGATGCCGTGGTTGAACTGTGCTCTGGTGAATTCAATGTGGCTTAATACCGTGATCCGGAGTGAAAACTATCAACACTACCACCATAGGCAAGTTGCATGATAGCGATTGCAGCCATGAGAAAATTATTTTTACAGAAAAGTTTGGGATATTCAAAAAATCCAACAGACCCAACAACAATGGTAGGATACTATGTCATCGCGCACCTATACTAAATGCTCCCACTAGGAGAAAATCTGTGGACTCGAAGGTATAATACAGATTTATTATAAGAAATAGTAAGAGAATAAAAAAATCCTGTAGCGCACCAAAGAATGGCTATAGTACTTGAGATAATTGTAAAAAAAAATTGTTTATAGATTTATTGGCTGATTTAGGCCTGAAAACAGGATAGTGTTTTTTCTCTGAATGCTCCCGCACAGACTTTACCCGAAACATATAAGAAATAAGGTTGAAAACCTTCTTGAAAATTAGTTTTGACGTACCGAAACATAAACCGAGTCATGTTTACACATGTTTCTAGATTGGTTTACAATATTTTTATTCAAAAGTCAGTTTTTCTTATTTTATTTTTTATAACAATGGAAAATGCTCCCACTCGTACCTAAACATATACAGATTTTGAAAGCACATTGCTCTGTTTAGCTTTTATGGATTATTTTCACAATTTTACACCTTTTTGTCAATAACTTATAAATATGCGTTTGGCGATATTAACTTTTTCCTTCTTTTTACAGAGATTAGCACTATATATAGCTAAAAGTTAGAAATATAACTCATTAGAAAGATGTTGATTAAGCCGATGTGTTTTTTATGTAAAACTTTATTTGTACGAATTTACCGGAAAGTGCTGCATGGACAACATAAAAGGCCTGCATGTATTCAATAATTGCTGACTTTAATTTCTTGTTAATAATCTAAAACGCAATGACTTGCGTGTTTAGTAAAGTTGTGATTTGAGATTTTAAAACATCATCATGGTAATTTAAGTATATGGACATAAAGAAGTCAATACATATCTGTTGATTTGAATAGTTTATTAAAGAATAACATGTAAATCATTTTTGTCATGAACTGGTTAAAATGTCAATGTACTGCAATACCATGGTACATAAAGCATGTATCACAATTATTGACAACTTTGACAATTTAAGTCTGAAAGCTATCCGATGTACGTGGTTTTCAAACAACAAAATGAAATACATCAGAAAACAAAGATCACAATTATTTCTACACAGTCTTTACCATATCTTGATAAATAAATGACATTTTAAAAAAAATAACAATTTTACAAGACAGTAAAATCCCCCGCCGATAAGGAGGAAATACATTTCAAAGGGGGATGTCACCCTTACATACATGTAAAAATCCAAGAAATGACACTCGTGAAAATTAATGCGACGTTTTAAGTTATAGCCTAGACGTAATAAATCATGACAATAGTAACACTCCAATAAAAATAAACAAAGAAAAAACAAAAACAAAAAAAGAACGAAGAAGCATTAAGTGAACACTTCTGGTCCTTGTGCTCTGCTATTCACCTCTATTAAACATGTTCAATATAAAGTTTCAAGTTTATATCTCAAATATACCTTTAGAGGTATGGTTCTATGCAAACTTATCATAGTAAAGACAAAAGAGCAATAACTACAAAACTGGAGGGTTGCCATTTTTGCGGTATTTTACTTTACTGTAATTATCCTCCAGCGAAGTTTCAAATAAATGGCATTACTTGTCTAACCCTTTATGACATATTGTCCACAAATTATCGCAAAAACTGAACAAAAGACAATTACTTCAAAGAGCTAGTATTCTTGTGTTTTCTTTAGTATTCCTCCTCACTGAGATATATCCAAAGTTGTTATCTAAATTATTTGTTCCAGCTATGCCTAGATGTCCTGCCATGTGCTTCCTTACGTCGCAACGTGGTTTAAACCTTTTCCCGTACTGGTCGCAAACACACATAATTTCTGCAAAACAAAACGTTATTATATTTAAAAAACGAATAATCAGTTTGTTTCTCATTTCAGCGTCTGGATTTATTGAAGAATTGTTTCAACAGAACTTTTTATTATTATTATTATTGTCAGGCCGATAACTTATCCTCTAAGAAGGCATAATTACCAGATTGTTATGGTAAAATATGTCACAACTTTAGTTATTCAAATATAAGTATCGTATTTTAAAAATGCTGTTTCATTTATATTTGTTTGAATATATGAACTTGAATATAAAGATATATTTAAATAAGGATAACATCATAATATCTTAATTCAGCAATGTGCTTTCAAAAGCTGTATATATTCAGGTCTGAGTAGGAGCATCCTTGAAATCGAGTCCGAGTGTGAATTTCCATTTTTATAAAAGAAATAAAGAAAATCTGACTTTTGAATAGAAATATTTGAAATCAATCGGGAAACATATGTGTAAACATGATTCGGTTGATGTTCCGGTACGTTAAAAATAATTTCAAGAAGGTTTTCAACCTTATTTCTTATATGTTTCGGGAAAAAAAACTTATCCCGTTTTCAGGCCTAAACCGGGCAATAGATCTATAAACTGTATTACAATTATTGTAGGCATTCTTTGGTTCGCTACATGATTTTTTGATATTCTTACTATTTCTTATAATAAAATTGTATTTTACCTTCGAATTGTTTATAGGAGACTAAATGCTAGCATACAGAGCATCATATTAAATTTGTCGACGATTTAATGCGAAGCCGTACTTCAAGGAAATGAGTGACACTGCCTCAGTGGTTACCTCTCTCAACCGTTCAGTTTTAGAACGATCGGCTATAGACTGGCTCATTTGCTCGTTATTTATTAAGTTAATAAAATTAGATAATTATCACTGTTAAACAGCGGCCACCGGAAATAGCCCCTCAAAACATCGAAAACGAAAGTAAAAATGTGTACGCCGAGTGTACCCGAGGTAATGTTTCAACGTATTTCTCCATCATAACTTAATCGATTTTTCCAAACTTAATAATTTTGTGAAGCTGAATATATCTGGTTTAAGAGAAGTATTTGCTTTTTCCTGCAAATTGAATACGTTTTGTAAAATTGGCGATAAACTGTAGCGTATTTGTTGACTTTTGCGAACGATGTTGATATTTACCACTATATCAAGCCCAAAACGCTTTTTCTGTATCAAAATCCGTCTTTAATACAAAGTATAGACTTCCCTATGGTCACCCATCAACTCGAGCTGTGTTTAGCAAAATATGCGAAAAACAGTATTGCCTTGTGTACAGAGTCTAGCACGGTTTTGTACGGGGTGTAGATCGGAAACTGTAAGCGGGTATACGTGGTGTAGTAGGTATACGAATGCTATTTTCTGCAAAAATAAACTTAAGTTCGAGCATGCACGTACGCTGATGAAGGAATAACGATCGATGTCGGGAGCAGGGATCGTTAAGCGAAACAATTTAATTTTTTTAGAGGATAAAAAAAGTTAAATAAAAACACTTTATTATATATACGTAACACTAATATTAATTATTGGTAGTAAACCGTTTCCGTCCTCTTAACTCAGTAGACCTTATTACAGATTGGTAGAACCATACAGTAGAATAGTAGCATAATTTGTAAGTATAGTCTAAAAGCTGTGCATTTCATTACATTTCAAACACGGCCCACTCTTAGAGCAGTTTTGTTGGCGATGTGCCTTTATTTTCCAAATAAAAATATATAATATACGTAACAACAAATTACATTAAAAATTCAAGAGAGTGCGATTCAACAAACATATAGGACAAATCAAAGTGCATTGTGTAATTGCTTCACTCAAAGTTTGCCTGACTCCCTCGTATAATATTATCATATTCTTCACAGATAACTTTATATTAACTCAGAGATACGAGGGTATTTGGCGTGAGTGTGTCAATATTGTATGTCTCATAAGGGGGTAAAATAAGGGTACTCTGTTATCACCTTAATTATTTGCTTTAGTATGTCCAACATTGTGTGGTCAAGTTTGATTTGTTATGGTATGAAGACATATGTTTTTTTTCCTATGGAACTATAAAATCTCAAGTTATTTCCTACCACAATAATAATATAAAAAAACATATTATAAAAATACATGAATTGCCTGGATTTGTTTTGATCTAAATAGTGTCCTTTTTGTAAGAAAGTGGCTACCTGGAATGACACATTCTCATGTAATAGTATGAATTTGAGTAATTATTTAAGGTAACATTCATGGCTACGTGCCATTCCTTACATCAGAATGACTGTCAGTTCATAAAAGACTACATGTATAAACTTTAACAAGAAATGTCGAACCACACATATGCCCACTTTCTAGCCCCTGACTCACATTATTGGTAATTTTTTTTAGAGAAACTTGCCATAAATGGGTACATGGAAGTGTTCAATTATGGAAAAAAGAAAAATAATGAAGACTTTGTGATAAATAGTTTTCAAGATAATGAGACATTTAAGGTCCCTGTGACCTAGACCTTTGAGCTAGTGACCCAAAATCAATAGGGGTCATCTAATAGCTATGACCAATCAATATTGAAAAAATGAAGACTTTGTGATTAATAGCTTTCCAGATAATGAGAGGAAACCATACTAACAATCAAGAACCATGTGACCTTGACATTTGACCTAGTGACCCTAAAATCAATATGGGTCATTTACTAGTTATGACCAATCAGTATGTGAAATATGAAGACTTTGTGATAAATAGTCGCTAAGATAATAAGCGGAAATCATATTTCCATTCAAGGCCCCTGTGTCCTTGACTTTTGACTTAGTGACCCCAAAAATCAATAAGGGTCATCTACTAGTTATAACCAATCAATATGTGAAATATGAAGACTTTATTATGAATTGTAACCAAGATAATGAGCGGAAACATTTAAGTCCCCTTGACTTTGACCTGGTGACCCCAAAATCAAAAGAAGTCAACTACTAGTAATGACAAATCAATATGTGAAATATATAGACTTTGTGATGAATACTTTTCATGGTAATCAGCGGAAAACCATTCAGACATTTAAGGCCCCTGTGACCTTGACCTTTAACCCGGTGACCCTAAAATTAATAGGGGGTCATCTACTAGTTATGACCAATCACTATGTGAAATATGACGACTTTGTGACCAATACTTTTCAAAATCATCAGCAGAAACAATTTTGACATTTAAGGCCCCTGTGACCTTGTCCTTTGACGTAGTAAAATATGCGACTGTGACACCGTACACATTCTTTTAAACCCTGTACATTAAAATACTACTCCCCTTCCACTAAAATTTGCTTGACTCTGTACACAAGGCAAGACTGTTTTTCATTGATGGATGACCACTCAAATGCAAGTAGAGGGAAGTCTATATGTTGTATTAAAGACAGATTTTGATACAGAAAACGCGTTTTGGGCTTGATATCGTAGTATATATCAACATCGCTCGACAAATGCCAACCAATACGCTACAATTTTTCGCCAATTTAACAAAAAAGTATTCAATTTGCAAAAAAAAACAATACTTTTCTAAAACCAGACATAATCAGCTTCACAAATATTTTAGTTTGGAAATATTGATTAAGTTATGATGATGAAATAAGTTGAAATTTTACCTCGGGTGAACTCGACGTACACCTTTTGCTGTACACCAGAAAAGCTTTTTTTATTTGAAAATTTGAATTTGTTAAAACAAAACAAAAACACACGCAAAAACAAAACCATTGCTGAACGCGGCATCTAATAATAGCTGATGACGTTCCAATTGGCATGTTCTTAATTCTGAAATTTTCCCCAACCAAAATTTTCTGCATCCGGTCCCGGCACAAGATATTTTGTGTATTGGAACTTTATTGAGGGCATGCATGAACACAGTATTTCGTCTTGTTTTATAAACCTTATCAAATATTGATGAAAATAAATGAGAAGAAAAATTGTCAAGAAAAGTCACTTGTCTCAAAATTAATATTTTGCATATGACCAGTTTATATGTTTTAGTTTAATCATATTTTATTGCATATATATACATGTAAATATACAGAGAACAAATTGATTTCGAAATAACAAATAACAAAAGGGTTGGGCCCAAGTTCTTACAACATTAGCGATCGGCCCTCCCCCTGAAAAATATATTAATCAACACTGATGGCATTTATATGAGAAAGTGTGACATGTATACATATAAAGCGAACAAAGGAAAAAAATAAAGACAGATTAACATATAAAAATAAAACAATGTAAGAAATAAGTAAGACAGAAAAAAATGTATATTTATGTATTTATATAATAACGACAAGGTTAAGGATTCAGCATTTAGCATTATTCGTCATCGGGAGTAAACGTCCATCATAAATGTGATTGTCAATTATTTGTGGTACCAGGTTATTAGGATTAATACAATCGGCCGATTTACAAAAAAATGTCATGTGTTTCGAAAACGGTCAGTAGTTTTAATAAATTTTTGGACAGCCGCAAATATTTGTTCATTATTGTTAACATTTAAAGAATTGCTAGCCCACAGTAATAGCTCAACATTAAGAGGATGAAAAATTCTGGTTTCTGCGAAGAGTATAAGTCTCTGAGGCTTAAATAATGGACAGCAAAATATATAGTGCTCGGCATCCTCACAAAGGTTCCAACATACACAAGTCGGACTTTCTCTCAAATGATTTTTGAAAAGGTCAGCGTGTAAGTTGCTACAATTGTTCCTTAAACGAGCATGTAAAACTGACAAATCTTATACCAAACAAAAAGTGTTTAGGTACTACTGGGGCTTTAAACTTTTCTTTCATTCTAGATTTAAAAATATTCAATGAATTAATTTCGCGAATTTCGGTGTCTAATGCATTCCATAATTCAGTAGCAGAAGGTATAAATGATTTGTTGTATGTTTCGGTGCGCCTAGCTATGGTTATGTAATTGTTGTTGTTTCTTAACGAGTAATTTGTTGTTTCTGAAACCAGCGATGGAAATATGTTTTCAAGGTATTGTGGAAGAAGACCATTTTTAGCTTTAAAACCCGTAACTAATTTTTGTATTTTACGCCTGTCTGAGAGGGAAACCCACCCAACTTCTTTAATAAGCGAATTGATCGATACTGACCTGGTAAGTGCGCTGCATCATACTGTAGTTGTTCAAGTGATTGTTTTTCGTAAACTGTACATCCGTCCCACACAACGGAGGCATATTCTAATATTGGACGCATGTATGAAATGTAAATTTTATTTAGAGTAGAGCGTTTCAGTTTAAACTTAAGTGCACGCATGGTACTCAAAACTTTAGAGGCTGATGTAATAATGTTACAAATATGCTGATGCCATTTTAAATCCGTTGAAAAAGTTATACCTAAATGTTTGTGATGATCTTCAAAATCAAGAACTTTATCATTAAAAAGGAGAGTAGGCTTGTCGGATGTAGTTGATGAAAAAAACATAACCTCCGTTTTATTGGGATTTAAACTTACAAGCCATTGTTAAACTGTTACACAAGCCTGTCATAAAAAGACCAAATCTCAGATCTGTTGATAATATGGATTATTGTTTTGCTGTCCCCTTTAACAAAAGGAAAACATTTAACGACAGAAGTTTTAGTACCGTTGGTCCAACTCTCTGGAATAAATTGCCTCTGTATATAAGACAGTCTTCGACTTTGGACATGTTCAAGAAAAATGTCAAAACCTACTATTTTAGAGATTTTTACGCATTGTTTTAAGATTGTGATTGGGCTGTAAACTGATAGAGATGTGGTTTGAAATTTTACTGAAATAACCATTAATTTTTATTTTCTTTTAAATTATTTTTTATTGTTATTTTTTATAACTATTCTTTCTTTCTTTCTTTTTTAAGTTTTTAATACTTTATATTTTACACGGCTGATATCTTTAACATATTTTTTGTAGTTCATTTGCCATGCATGTGTATTGTTTTTTTTATCTATATGTACATACTTTTATTATCCTTTTGTACAACGCCATTGAATATGTATATAGAAATAGGCGTTTAATTAAATAGAACAGTTTCAGTTTCAGTTTCAGTTTCAGTTTGGACCATTCATCGATAATTTCGATATCGTGATTTAAAGTAGATTCTATGTATCGCATGTCATTGGATGAAACGGCCAATGAGCTGTCATCTGCGAAAAGACGTGTTATACTTTTCGACAATATCATTAACATACATGTAGATGAGATATAAAAGAGGCCCAAGGGCCGATCCCTGGGGTACGCCTGCAGAGATGTCAAGTGTTTCGGACAGTTCTGAACCTACAAAGACGGACTGTTTTCTTTCAGAGAGGTAGTCGATAGTCCAATTTAATAATTTACCATTAATACCATACTCTGTAAGTTTAAAAATAAGACCTTGATGCCAGACTCTGTCAAAAGCTTTCGATATGTCACAAAATATTATACATGTTGATTGTTTTTTGTCAAATGATTCACAAATTTGATGATAAATGTCAATAAGCTGATATACCGTAGAATGTCCGGGAATAAAACCAGACTGTAATGGATAGATTAAATTATTTGAGTGTAGATGATTGTAAATATGTTTAAAGATTACCCTTTCCATAACTTTACCTACACAGCTAATCAATGAGATAGGTCTTTAATTTGATGGCGAGTTTTTGTTACCTTTTTTAAAAAGTGGCATCACTTTTGCAAATTTCCAAGTATTTGGATAAATACCTTCAGAGAGAGACCTATTAAACAATATAGTTAAAGGATAACATATACTATATCGAGTTTCTTTTAATAATTTATGACTTATTTGGTCAGGCCCGACTGCTTTATTTACAGGCAAAAGTGATAGTATGTCTAAAACTTCTTGAGTATTTACGCTAAAATCTTCTAAATTGTTATTTGATTTGTAAACAAATTCCGGAAGATGAGTAGCTGATGAGTCAATTTTTGAAACGGAAGTAAAGTATTCATTTAAGCAGTTGGCCTTTTCGGAATCAGTTGTGAAATGTTTCTCATTATTATTTTCATTAATGATAAGAGATGGTATTGAACTAAACGCAGTAGAGTTTTCTTTATCAGTAATTTGACTGTTTTCCAATATTGCCTCGGATTATTATTACATGATTCCTCTAACGAGTATTCTAAATTATTAAAAAAAGATTCTTTAGCATGAGTTTTTAAGTTATTGACTTTATTACGGAGACGTTTAAAGGCATTCCAATCATTTAAAGAATTAGTTCTAATTGCTTTTTTCTTACTCCGATCACGTTGTCTTGTTGTTCTACGTATTTCCGAGTCATACCAGGGCTTATCTTTTGGTCGAATTGTTACTAAACGCGTAGGAATACACTCTTTAGCTAGGTCTAAAAGTAGTGCTGTAAAAGATTCACATGCCTTATGAACAGAATCGATTATATAAAAAAGACCAGTCTGTTGACTGTATAAGGTTATTTAAACGTTGAAAATCTGCACGATTATAGATCCAAACGCGTCTTTTATACGTGTTAAATGATTCATGTATGTATTTGATAAAAACATAAGTTCCATAGTGGTCACTTATTTCTCGCGGTGTATGAAATATGCCAGAATGATAAACGTGGATATTATTTGAAATAGCTATGGGATCTATTAAGGTTGAGGAATCGTCGGTTACACGTGTGGGTTCTGTAATTAGATTATGCAGATCGTTTAATAATAAAATATCTTTGAATTTGTAATTATTTAAGTTCAGTTGGTCTTCGTTTACATCACCTACTAAAATAACTTTATCACATTGTTCAATAGCCTTTTCCATGCATATATTAAGTTTGTTCCAAAATTCTACAGATGAGTTGGGTTGCCTATAAATAGTGCATATAAGGTATTTCGAATGTTTATTTCTTAATTCAATCCATATTGATTCTTGTAAAAAATCTTCCAGTTCTGATTTACGTTTAGATATAAGTTGGTCAGAAACATAAACTAAAATTCCACCAGAGTGGCATGTTACATCTTTGCGATAAACCGTAGTGAAAGATTCTAAGAAAACTGTTTCATTTATAACCGAATTGTCAAGATGTGTTTCAGTAAAACATAGTATATCAAAATCGAGCCAATTATCTTTTATGTAACTTAGCTTATTTCTAATACTTCTTATGTTTTGACTATAAATTGATAGACAATTGTCGTCATTTTCACCCGGACCTGGATTTTTTTCAATGACACCACACAAAAATAAAATAAGCTTGATTATGTATAAGATTTCCAGATTAAAAAATAAAGTATCTGAATATGATGCATTTTCATTAAAAGTATCAAATATATCTTTTGCAACAAAAGCCATAGTAACAGTAGAAAAACAGACATTATGTACACTTATAATTAATAATGCCAGTAGAGAGTTAATATACTGTTGTAAGCGAAAAAATAATGATAGAAATTTCCTATACATGTTATGCACTGGGTAACTATAGAATATACTAGACTTCTTAATACCCTGTGTACCGTTATAGAATAAACCAATGCGAGCCTCTGGCGATCATAATATTGTTTTATTCATCGAGTTCAATAAATTTAAATTGAATCTACACGAATATAATATTCTTTTTATCACATATATAAAATAAGAACAGTCAAATGTTAAAATGAGTAATTTTTCAATGACGCGCCTATAGTGTAACGCTAACATCAGCGCGTTTTAACGCTATCTTTCTATATAGCGCAAATGACGTCACGTCAAAGTGTTATTACACTAGTGTAATATCGTTTTTATTACATGGCTTTATTACAGTCCTGCGCCACGGTTTATGTGATAAGTGTACGTTTTCACGTTATACCATGAACAGACTCAATCAAACCGAGTCTGCAACATTTTCAATTTAGCGGTGTTGGGCTTTCTTTAAGGATTCTTATTTTCTCTTTGTTAGCTAT
>NW_026854023.1:0-10375 GCF_026571515.1 Ruditapes philippinarum
CTTTGAGATATCTTGGTGTCAGTTTTTTAAGTCATCATTGATTTGATTGAAGTTAAAGCTTAATGAGGTTCCATCCGCCCTTTCGGGCACAAAATGCAGCTTTCGCTGTCGAGTACGGACCCCGGACATGTCACCAGTCATGTCCTTAAAGAGTCAATTTTGAAGCACAAAGTGATAATAATTTACCTCCATGCAATTTCCACGGAGTATTAGCCAAAGATATGAATTTTGAGCCAAAAGTAGGTCACTGTACGGCGGTCAATGAGAACATAAATGTACAGTAACCTGTGACAATAGGAAAGGTTAGCCCTGAAAATGGCTGTTTGCGCAAGCAGGCCTGCCTTTCAAGCCGTCTAACCGTGCTAGGCGCACGCCTAGCACACCGTCCTCGTCGACCTAAGCGCCTACTTTTGTAGGGCCACTCCCCTCGGCATTAGTCAGGACACCGGCAGCTGGTCCGCAGCACAAGTTTCGATCTTTTTACGTCGTCCCCAGTCTTCAAATCTTCTGCCGATGCCCTGTGCCTTCTCAGCGACGTGCACGCTCCGAGGGGAGTTGAGAAGTTTAAGTCATCATTTAGTTTCAAACAAACATCAATTATAAGAGAGAATTACGTCACAGCTTTATTGGTACCTTATGTCATGTGGTCGATATTCGTGTTTTTGAATATCGTTTTTATGTATCATTTTGTCCTTGTATTTGTATATATATCTCTTGTATTTGTCTGTTTACAGTCCGATATACAAATCCATTAATCCATAATCATTTTCCTCCCCAAATATGCATTCCATTTCATCATCTCAATATAACAACTAATTTCTCATATTTCATTTTGACATAATTTGCATGCCGGGCCTCCGTTCTTACAAACTTCCCGGAAAAACCATCTCACGCATGCGCACTTTGATATAAATATTTCTATTGGTTTGCGCCAGAAATTGTTGTCTTGTTTATTTATTTATTTATCAAGGCGTATGTTTATTTCCATTACAGCTCCGTTAGATTCAAATCCCTCACTTACATTATACACAAGTCCATCAAATGTTTCACAAAGCAATTCTTCCACAATACATGATTCTAACAATTGTATGTCAACTTCTTTTACAGGAACATCAAACAGCAAACAAGATGCCACGTCAACAAATAAAACATCTCATTCTATTACAGGTTCAAAATATGTCATTCCTGCACTGAGAAATCCATCTAAGGACAACACAACAACTTACAGAGGCAGAACGTACAAGAAAGAAAAACCCGGATGGATGCTTAATGATAACTGGAAATTAATAATGCTTTTTCTTTCGATTTATAGTCTAGGTGTGTTTCAACTTTGAAGTTAGGCGTTGTTCAGTACCTGATGTGTTTCGTTTTATGTTTTATACCATGTACCATATTTTACCTTGATAATTTATAATGTACTTTACAGTACTTTAAAAATAAAGGATTTATTGTTGAGAGTGCACTCTTCAATGAATTCACAGTTCTACTGATAAATTAAAATTTTGTTTCCGCGTGACATATTTTTCGCGATTCGCGGCATACGGTATTTTTGTTGGAACATGCTTGAGTTTAAGGTATTTTGCCCGGTATTATATATTTACTCACAGTTGTAATTGCCTTCAGTATTTAGATTTAGTTATGTAGTATACCTAGTAGTTTAGTTACTTTATGGTCTAAGCTTACTACTTGCAATGTCTGATTCAAGCTCTTCCTCTTTAATATTTTATGAATGTCGGGGCGACATTCCCCAAAGTGGGGAAGTATGTCATGTGGTCGATATTCGTGTTTTTGAATATCGTTTTTATGTATCATTTTGTCCTTGTATTTGTATATATATCTCTTGTATTTGTCTGTTTACAGTCCGATATACAATCCATTATCCCATATCATTCCTATATCATTCCATTTCATCATCTCAATATAACAACTAATTTCTCATATTTCATTTTGACATAATTTGCATGCCGGGCCTCCGTTCTTACAAACTTCCCGGAAAAACCATCTCACGCATGCGCACTTTGATATAAATATTTCTATTGGTTTGCGCCAGAAATTGTTGTCTTGTTTATTTATTTATTTATCAAGGCGTATGTTTATGTCCTTACAGGTAATTGTTGTTATTCATTATGTTTCATTATCATGCATATTTCCATTGATCGTTTATGTATTTCGGATCTGTATTTTATGCACTTTGGTATAAATATTTCTCTTGGTTTGCGCCAGAAATTGTTTATCTTGTTTATTTATTTATCAAGGCGTATGTTTTATGTCCTTACAGGCATAAACAGACCATTCCTACATTTGAAAAAGGACCATACGACATTATGTCTGATAGACTGTGTCCGAATGATAACATGCTGTGAATAACTAATTGACCCTGATAAAGTTCATAATACCAGACACTTGTTTGGTTTTCTATTTATCATGTTCTCAGTTATAATATGCGTTTTTTTCTTTAAATCTCAAAGGAAACACACATTTGTATCTGCTTCCAGAATAAAAGAGGATTTTCCGAGTGTCCCTCTTTTTGGCTCGATTAAGAGTTATTTCTTCGAAAAAAAAACACCCTAAAAATAATGGGACAAAAACAGAAACATATTAGGAATATATTTTTAAATTTGTTCATACGTCTGAACAAAAAAAATAAGAACAGTGTAAAAAAACAACAAATATATTAGCAGTTTCAAACTTGTTCATACGTATGAACAATTTTTTTTTCTCAACTTGTCAAGTTTTTGTTCATACATTATGAGCACTGCATAAGTCCAGCAATATTGAAGTTTTTTTTAAACAAAAATTTGTTCATATGTCTGAACAAATTACCTCACATACTGAAAAATAGCACATAAATTAGACAGACGCTTCAATGTTGTTCATACGTATGAACAATTTTGTTTTCAACTTGTAAGGTTTTTGTTCATACGTATGAACATTGCATCACAATCTTTTGTGGTTATTTTGAAACAAATTTGTTCATACGTCTGAACAAAAACTCACACAGCAAAAAATAGCTACTTCCATTTTGTTCATACGTATGAACAAAAGTATTTTTTTTTTAAATTGGCAGGTTTTTGTTCATACGTATGAACTTTGGCATAATTTCAGTAATTTTGTGGTTATTTTGAAACAAATTTTGTTCATACGTCTGAACAAAACTAACTTACAGAACAAAAATAAAGAACAAAAAATTAGCCGCTTTTATTTTTTACAATGTTCAAATTCAGTACATTTGCATGATAGTTCGTAATAATCTAATTTCAAGATTTTTCCCGTCTAATTTCATACAGTATTGATTATAATTAATTCATTTTCTTAAAGAAAAAAAATCCTACCGTTTACTCTTCCACGTATGTCATTATTCCAGTTAACTCGCTGTTACATAAAAGTTAGACAAGACTCCTGACCTGTATTTCTAATTATGGACGCGACCTATCACTTAAACTTACTATAAAGTCATAAAGCAAGCGATTAGAGACGCAAAGCTGGTCTTTTATATCTATGTCAAGGATACCGCAATAAATATAAAATAAACTTAAAAAGTTTGTATTGTTGGAACAATAATTATTATATGGATGATATTTGTTTGTTTGTTTTTTGTGTGTAAGATGAAATAAAATAACATCTTACACAACGAACAAACACATTTTCTTTTTATTTTATGCTTAACCCTTTTAAATGAAATTTCCTCAATATTAGCAGAAATATTAAAATCTGTTTTCTATGGTGGCTGATTAACGCCATGTCGTATTTTCGCATTTTTGCTTTTTCCGCATTGTTACATTTTCGCATTGTTATATTCTCGCATTTTCGCGGTCCGGCTGTACATGCGCATGGAGACATCAATTCATTAATAGTCCTATATAAGATATGTTGTATTCACGTAGATGTATAATTTTAAAGTATCACTCCGCTCCTTACACATGTAAAATGATTAAATAATATAACGGTAAGGCTTTCAGATTGTTTAGAATCAATTAATGCAACAATTTGTTTCTAACATCTTTAGATTATCAGTTTATTTTGCTGACGGGTGTGGCATGAGATTTACTGTCTAAATAAAGATATGTCTGAGATTGAGGCGTATTTTCACATTTATAATGTCTGTTATTCTAGTAATAGAAAACGTAGAGTGCATGTTGGATTAAGTTCATTAGAAAATTTATATAATAATTTGTAAAATGATTTTTATTCATTATTACATTATACCATGAGGTCAGGCGTTCCTCAGATCTTTAAAACAAAGATCTTTTGATGGTTATTCTGTCTTCCCCATATTGCACGGATATCAAGAAAAGGACAACAATAAAAGATTATAGAAAAATTCAATAAACATATTGTTTTTAGATCATATTGTTTTATACTGTGCTTCTCTTCACGGTACTTAACGCAGGGAAAAAATAAATGAATTGTACAAAAAAAATATCATAAGCTGTAACGTTTAGGTATTTTCTAAAATTGATGTCTGTATGCGCATGTCCAGCCGGAACGCGAAAATACGAAAATGTAACAATTCGAAAAAGCGAAAATGTAACAATGCGAAAATGTAACAATACGAAAAAGCGAAAATGTAACAATGGGAAAAAGCGAAAATACGGCAGATGGAATGCGAATATACAACAAATTTTATGTGTCGTATTTTCGCCCTCCTTCTGTGGTATATTCGCATTGGACTTTGTCGTCCCTTCGTGTTTTCGCTCTTTCGCATTTTCGAGGCAACAAAGCGAAAATACGACAAAGCGTAAATCAGCCACCATAGTTTTCCTCACTGGTAGCTCTCATTTTCGGACGAATTTCTCATAAATACATTAAATCTTGAGCTAAAAATATAAGATCAAAAATCATAGTTAAATTGTGATTTACATTTTTTTTTAAATATATGAATGATCGCTTGTTGTAATATTTGTAAAGTTAAAAACAAACAATTCTAGAAGAAGAAAAAAATCACACTATCCGACCTTATTTTCGTCGGAGGTTATTATTAGACTATGTTTTGTGTGATATAAGCGACCCCCATTTTAATACTGTGTATTTCATGGGAGGAAAATATTTGTATTTGATTAAGAGGTATTTCATGTGGATTTGCTAGTCATACATCTATTTACATGTATAAGAAAGAAAACCTTTTTGATGACTATTGCAGACAATAAATAATTGTTGACAGATGTGTAAATTCATAAGAATTTCTAAATGATATATTTCTATTGTTTTATCAATGTTATAAAATACTTAATGAAATCTATGACCTTTCACACAATTCCATTTTAAACTACTTTCACATTGTTAGTTTGCTGACGAACATGATAACACATTCTTTTTTGCCATACTTTGAATTACCTTTTGTGTTATTAACACACATAAGTATATTGTTTCATTAAAATATTTTTGATTGGTGAAGACCAAACTTAAGCAAAAAAAGCAATGAGAAAAAGTATTCTCAGTACCGTAAAAGTCAAACTTATTTGTGTAACTAAGATGTTGTATGAAAACGTGTTTTCTAATGAAAGTTTGTCTAAAAAAGTAATTAAATAATTTTTGTGCGATAAAATATTTGAGAATAATTTTACTTTGCCAACATTGCAAATATTTCCACGCCGCAAAATAAACCACTTATACAGTATTAATTTGTCTAAATACTGTCCTATTTCGTCAAATGGTCGGGCTATTTTGTGGAAAGTTTGTGTAAACCGGCCTAAATTATGAAGAAGAAGAAGAAAAGTTTATTTCCAACTTGTCCAAATAGAGTACCTCGTTGTTTCAAGTACATATAAAATATTATAAAATTAACAATGTCACAATGATAAGGAGCTAAGATGAAAACTATGTCAGCTAATTCAACATAGAAAATAACAAAGTGTGCAAATGTATAGAATGCAAAATGCATACACTATACAAATAATTTAAACAATCATTAATGTACTTTAACAAATATTTGAATTTATCAACACTCCTAACAAAGATCCAAAGTATATTTGACTTAAATTAACTGACAATACTCAATAGCTTAATTTATAGTAGTTCTTAATATTATTATTGATTAACCTGTACTGTTTAAGACACATGCTTGGAGAATGAAAAAAAAATAATTTCTTATAGCGATGTATTTATAAGTCCGATACGAATTCGACCAGCAAGGTAAATGTATTTAGATAGGTTTTTTAAAGCGACGTTATTTTTCGAATTAAGTAGCTGTCTAAATTTGTACATGCTAGGACGCCTATAAAAATAAGGTTTGATGTACTGTAGACGCAAAGTTTGATAAGCGTTACATTTAAGAATAAAATGGTACTCGTCCTCAATGTCGGATGTTCCACATATTAGACAAGTTCGTTGTGTTCTTTCAATACGATTTCTACCATGTCTGCCGGTTTCTATACGTAACGTGTGAGCTGACACACGAATTCGTGTCAATGATTGACGTAATTTTTTCGTTTAAATTTTATTCAAGTAATCACTGATGACGAACTCATCCTTAATGTAAACATATAAATTATTTAAAATGTTGTTATCACGCAAACCCGCTCGCCATTGTTGTACGTAACAGTCTATAAGCCGCTGTTTGAATACAGGGAGAAAATGAGCAACTAATACGCTATCTTGAAAATCCCAGACGTCAGAAAACCCATATTGTGCAAGTAAAAGTTTAACTTTAATGGCCCAAATTCTCATGTTACCGTTTAAACATCCCTTCAACGATTCGTTATACACGTATCTAATTATAATGTTATCCGTATTTAAAAGATGCAGCCAAAATTTTATAATTTGAAAATATCTTGTTATATACAAATGGTACCGTGCTAATTCCCCATAAACTGCTGCATTACTAATGCTTTGTTTCACTCCCAGCAAAAACTCAAATGTATACGCTCTATTTCCTTCGTTTTTGAAAATCCCCATATCGGACAGGCATAATTTAAAATAGAACCTACGAATGCATCAAATAGTTTCATTGATAACGTTGGACTTAGATCGAATTTATTAATGTTACCTAACAGTACGTGTTTCGCTTTCAATGCTTTACCAATAACGTATTGGTTATGAAAAACAAATGAACCAGTATAATTAAATACAATGCCCAAATAATCAAAATCATTCACTATATCTAAAGGTTGATTGTTAATATATCATCGTTCTTCCTGTTTAACCGGACCCCTTTTACGAAATACTACACCTTTGGTTTTATCTATATTAACTTTGAGACCCCAGTAACTACAGTACTCGTATAATTTATTCAAACTATTCTGTAAGTCTTGCGTAGAGTTGCCAATTAAAACCATATCATCGGCAAACATTAATATAATTACACAAACGTCATAAAATGATAAACCTGATGTATCTGTGTCTTGTAAAAAAATTCTAAGTCTTCTTAGAAGAGAGCAAACAATGCCGGAGAATTATTGAGGCCCTGTCTGAGACCAATGGATATTTCGAAAAATTCTGAGCACTTATTACAATTCTTAACGCACGATTTAACTATCGCGTACATAGCCTTAAACATTTGTAATATTTTGCCATCAAGACCCATGTTAAAAAGTTTAAACCATAATGCATTACGATATACAGAGTCAAATGCTTTTTGTAGGTCAATAAATGCGCAGGACAGTCTTAAATTTTGTGATGAAACATGTTCTATAATGCTAGGTAATACAACTGCTGCGTGTACAGTACTTCTACTCTCTCTAAAACCAAATTGGGCGTCCGAAATAAAATTGTTTTTCTCGAACCAATTTTCTACTCGAGATGTAAGTATACTGGTAAAAAGTTTACCTAAATTACTTATCAAGGTAATCCCGCGGTAATTATTTGTCATGATTTTGTCCCCCTTTTTATGAATGGGTACTATAAATCCTTTTGACCAAGACTCAGGGAAATGTCCCGAATTAAAAACTTTGTTAAATAAATCTGTGATATGACTACCTATAATATCTATTGTTTCTATAAAATATTCATTTATTAACTGATCACTAGGACAAGGAGATTTGTTCCGCTTAAGACCCTTAACTGCGTTAGTAACTACTTGTAGAGATATTGGAACGTTTAAATCATGGAATGTAGGGTTATTGACATTAAAATCGTGGCTTTCGCTAAAGCGTTCCACGTCGTCAATTGCCGTTGTGCTAATATCACTATATAAATTCGAAAAATACGTCTTAAATTCATGTCTTATTTCGTAAAATTATCATGACATTTAACGACAGTTTGTATATACCTGAGCAATCAATGTCTTATTATAGAGGCTGTACTGTATTATCACTCATTGTTGTCAAAACCATTCCATTTATATGCGCATGAACACGAACAGAAGTCTATGTTAATCAGACACTTCTTTCTTATAATAGAATATAAAGCTAAACCTACAAAAGAGGATTCATTCGATCTTATCTTTGTGCTTTTCTTGGCCCGATATTAAAACGCTTTCGATTACAGATCATTTTTCACAATTATAATAATTAATTATTTCTTGAAAAAAGAATATTTACACACATGATATTGGTCTATACATCAAATGGAACGGAACATAAATGTCGAAAAATCATTTTAGTCCCATCATATGAAATAAACCTCAGTGTAGTCATTTTAATATTCCTTCTTGATGTCATAAGATCACAACAGGATATTTTCTGATATTGATAAATGTATGACTATTGTATTGTAGATTGTGTAAGGTTTATAAAAATGAAATTAGAATTAGAGTCTTGTTGATAATAAATGTTTAACTCTGAACTGGAATATTATTGAATCAAAACATCTAAATGCAACGAACAACAAGTGAACAACATTGTGTGTAAGCATAACACTTTCCTAAATGTTATATCCTTCAGTAAGGAAATAGATATCAATTATGATAGCATTGTTAAAGACTTATGCACGATTCGAATTCAAATGCGCAGGACTATTGTCCGGAAGGACGATAAAAACCTGATTGGTTAATAACACCGCATTTGAAAGATAAACTGTACGTTATACTGTAATGTAAGTAAATTCATATCTTATTCAATTTTAACATTTGAGAATTGATAAAAATATGTTAAACTACATCTAGCGTAGAAGTAATTTTTCTGACGTCCTTTGGTTTATTGACGGCATATATTTAGGAACTCGATTTTTATGCAGTGCATATATAGTGTAATTATTCAAATGATAACCCTTTCTTTTTGAATTTTTTCCTTTTTGTTTACTCACATATTAGTGGAAGTTGACCAAAATTCTCTAAAAATAAGATAAAAAGAAATGTACACGTATGGAGGGCCCTCGTTGCCAAAATTACAGACATGTGAAGTGTTCTTTTTGGAAACTACTGTGGGAAATTGTTATGCTTACACACAATGTTGTTCACTTGGTAAATTATTCGCTGAATTCCTTTGTTTCGATTCAATAATATTCCAGCTCAGAGAAGAAAATGTTTTATAGACAAGACCCCGATTCTAATGTCATTTTTATAAACCTTCATTCCGTTTATCAAGAATAATCAATTATCATAATCGTGAAAAATGGTCTGAAATTGAACAGGGTTGCAACACTTTTCACTAAAATCGGGCCAAGAAAAGCACAAAAACAAGATCTTCTGCACATCTTTCTATGAGAAATGCAAAATATTATCCTTTTAGGCTTTTTGGATCTCAGGGGAGTTTCTTTAAAACATTAGTCTTCATGAGTTCTCTCTTTACTTGCTCTATTTGCAAATAATGAACTTTATTTTGCACATTTACCCTAATATGAGAAAGAAGTCCGTTTTATATGTAAATAAGATTTCTTTTCATGTGCATATCTAATTTGTATATATTCAAAGGACATATAAATGGAATTATTTCGACAACAATGAGTGATAAAACAACAGTACTGGTCAATAAACAATCACTATTTGATATAATAAGAATCGTGAAGTCAACTTTACTGTATCACTATCAATTTTTAGACAATATAAATCCGTTTTTGGAAAAATAACATACAAACTGGACAAAGTCAAACATGATAAAACCGAAATTATACAAAATAACTTTACAGGATGACAGAATAAGACAATGTTCAGACAAGTTGACCAATACAAATTTTTTAACAAGATATCAATAGATATTTGAATAGATATTTGAATTAATCACTCAACGTTTAGACACGTCAGTACCAAGTTTTGACAAGATAGCTCTACTGTTAAACATTATTCACCAAATATTAGACAAATTTATACTACATTTTGACAAGATGACAAAAAGACAGTGGTTAGGAGCAATAACACCGAATTTGTACAAAACAATTTGGCAGCCTGACCAAATAAGACAATGTTTAGATAACTAAGAACATCTCATTTGGACAAGATAGCACCACAGCATGACATATGAACAGTGTATTAATTAAAGAACAACAAAAATCAAAGACAAAA
>NW_026854024.1:0-29750 GCF_026571515.1 Ruditapes philippinarum
TCAATTCAAAACTGACGGTTTTAGTAGATTCGTTTTTGCATATCACGTTAAAAAAAATCCTTATTTATAAAACACGAAATGTCATTATCGCTTACTGAAACACAGGAAAAGTAAATTAGCTAATATAATTTTCGCTCATGAATGGCAATGATCATTATACCGCTCATTTTTGACATCTTGAGCTCGAGCCATCAATGGTATTCTACATACACTATAGGGACCGTAGTTCGAGTGTTCCAGCCATTGTAGTTCTAGCGAAGCGTTGTCTTTTTAATTAAAATATATGGGGATTTTGCCGTGACCTGGAAGTCAGTTCGAGCGAACCGGGGTGTTCGAGCCAACCGAGTTCGAGCCAGTGAAGTTCGTAAAGTTTGCAGTTCTTATCGTTGGCCATCAGTTGTGCCAACCGCAGAAATTATATTATCGTTGGTCTTCAAATGGATCAACCACACACATATTATTATCATAGTTGGTCCAACATCAGATCAACTGGATATTCTTTGTTGGCAAGTCAAAGGATGCCAACATTATGCCAAGGCCTTTTAACTATATATTCCATATAATGCATCACCTACAATTAATTAGACTTCAATCTGCCGTCTGAATGTTAAAAAACAAGTTTTTGAGACCGCAAGTTTAGTAAAGTTTTTGTAAACTTGTACATAGCTTTAAGGTTAAATATGAAAATAAAATATGCTTGCCAAATCTTAATTGAAATTGTGTAGCACTAGATATGTGTAAGATTTATCTATTTTATCTCATTCAAAGCTGCCTGTTCACAGACAGCCGAAAATACAAAAAAAAATAATAAAACGAGTCAAAATTAATAAAAAAAAAAGTCACGAATTCTTAAAAATCATTGAGCCAAGGGCGTGAATTCACTACTTTTATGATATTGTTGTAAAATAAAGAATTTATAATTAATATTTGAAGGAGTTTTCTATACCGTTCGTAAGTAAGTAAGTTTACAAGGACATCACACACCAATAGCCTAGAGGCTTTGGTCTGCTGCACGTGCCCGTCCTTGACATGCCTTCCCGAGCATATCATTTAATCTAAATTTAAATCAAAATCACAGTATATAAACGATTTGAACCCCAACCGGATCTTGTGAGAAGATTTTAGTGTCAGCTATATTCTGCCACTACACTTGTTTACGATATTGGTATTTATATAGATGGACGTTAGGTTAGTAAATCTATATTTATATCGTAAGAGAGAAACTTAATTAAACGTTTAAGTTATGCAAAACATAAACGTTAGCACGAAGGCTATAAAATAATCGAAACTCACGAACAGCTTTCAGGTGATCAACACTGAACACGAACAAAAATCCGTCTTATTCCAATGATGATTTAGTTAAACATTGAATTTGTGATATCGAACTACTAAAGTAATCAATAACAAACGATAATTTAGCCATATGCATAACATATTGCTGTATCTTGAACATAAATTTAAAGAGTTTTACCAAGGAGGTCAATTCCGTAAACTGAACGTTACTTGCTGGTGATTGTGAACCCTACTTGTGAGTTTACGAAATTTATCTGTACCCTGACTTGTGAGTATTTTTAAAGATTTATTAGAGTTCATTGCGATTTTGTATCAATTATTGCCAGAAAATATAAATGATTGTAATAGAATTTTAGTATATAAGGTGGGATCTAAGGTATTTACCGAGAATTGGTTTAACTGATAATATTGTTAATCATTTGTTTAATAAAATATATAATGCTATGTATATTTTTCTTTCGGATCACCATGGAAGAATACAGCTGCATATACTGTTCAGTAAAGACTACGAATTTCAATGCCATCATTGACCACATAATTATTCGCCATCCAGACTGCAACTTGAAAATAAGAATAAATAATGATCAGAATAAAATTTTCTACTTAAAAAAATTCAGCGTCACAGCCAATAACGTAAACGAAAAAAAGAAGTTTATAACACCAATTGCTTAAACACTGACGTAGTCTACATTTCAGAAATAGAAGTCAATGAATTTCTGAGAATAAAAAACAGTGTTTAAAAAGCAGAATGAAATCAACGGTAGGTGTAAAGCTTTCAAACATGTTGAATTAAGTAATCTGCAAAAAAAATCTTGTAATGATATTTCGAGGTTTATTGATACGTGACGTTATATAACGGTCACGTCAAACTTATATTTAACAACAATGCCGTTGAACTAAATATAAAAAATTTAGAGTACATGTATGTAATATTTTAGCTTTATATCTTTCCAAAGAAAAATGAATGGTAAGTGAAGATGAGGTTTGTTGGTTAATTATTCTTATCAAGAAATAATTGACTTTCTGATTCGTATTAACAGCCACTTTCGTAGACAGTGAAAACATGACGAAGCTCCTCCATCCATATGCAGTTTTGGTTACTTACATGTAAAACATGTACCCTTCTCTTGTGACACAATAACTTCATATTCTGCACAATAAAATTTGGAACATACGACAAAATCACAATAAAAATCATCAAAAGTGACTCGCAAGTAATGGTTCAGTGAAAACACAAGTAGGGTACAGATCATTAAAATTGTTTTAGCAAGACGGGTACAGTTATCAGAAATGTCGCCTCTATTATTAACTATGTTTTATCAATATTCAAAGATATTTTCACAAGTGTCTGTCCGGTAACATGAGGTTAAGACAATAAATCAAAGATTCAGATATGAGTTATAGTGAAGTAAAACAATTTTAGGCATACATTTGCTTGTGTAATCGGCGTGTGTTGACATAAACACAGCATGAGGCGAAGAGCACAGCGTTTTATGCGCATATATTTTACGAAGATGGTTATGGATGTATATTTAAGCAAAGATGAATTATTTCTTAATATGATTCAAATGTTAACATACCGTAACATATTAAATTCAAGCCGATTTTTAATAGTTTAATGTGTCATTACGCCTGATTGTACGTTTAGATGCTGAGATCTTCTCACAAGATCCGGTTGGGGTTCAAATCGTTTATATACTGTGAAAATGGGAAGCTTAAGTTTTTTAATTAGCCAATGCGACTTGGTCTAATTTTGATGGTTATTCGAAGTAGTTTATTTTTTTACTAATAATCATGCAGCCAAGATTTTGGAAGCGCAGGCCCCGAGAGCAGACCCGCTGAGTCAGCAGGTCGACCATCGGACCAGACGTGGCATGAAACGAAGAAGGAAACCCTTTATCCTCCCACTCCTACATCACCTACTTTTACAGCAAACTCCACTCATTTGCCTTAAAAAGTTTTTTTACAGTTCTAAACATTGATGTGGAGCTATAAAATATAGGGGAAAAATTGAAATTTTTGGAACGCAAAATGGCCGAACCACGCGGCGATATTACCGGTATTTTTATATTTTGGATTCACTCAATGAGTGAAAAACGCGACAAAAACAAATCTTGTTTGTCTAAATGACACTTAAATGATGGCAAAATCAACATATAATATTATATTTTTCAGTGCAGCTTAAATAAGAGCATATTTTCTGTTAAAAAGTAGGTTTTTCGCGACGCAGTATACTATATGCGGCATTATGCTATGTTTTTGTTGTTGTTTTGTTTTTAGTATGGCTTAGTGCTGATGGATGTATGCGGCATATGCCATATATTTTTTCGCATAGCATACTGCGCTGTCCGTCGATACGTACCGTCGGAATGCGACAGTTTTCAAAAAATCTCTTATTTCACTCTATTTGTCTCTTATTTGAAATCATCCAATTCAATGTTTCATTATAAAAATCTGATCATTGTCTGTTAATCTTTTTATATTTGTTGTTCTGTTTCATCTATATATCAGCTCTAATTTCGTCTTGTGAAACACAGAACCATAGCATACATCTTAAATGATACAGATCATTTGTTATCAGCGGACATCAAAAAAGTACTGGGCTCATAAATTCTTATAATGGTGGCTACGAAATTTCCGCTCAGACTAAACCTTTTTCCTGATGTTTGACTTGATTGTTTTCTTCCAATAAAGCTTATTAGGAACTTTAGTCATTGAATTGAAGTACCAAGTGTTTTGTATACATCTGGCATAAGACCTTTTATTAAACTTAAAGTTGCCCAAGTTATAATATTTCAGTACCTTAAGTTAAATGCATAAATGTTTATACAGCTCAAGGCTGTGTCATAATTTCATTTTTTATGCTCCCCGAAAAATTTCAGGGGAGCATATAGTCGCCGCCTTGTCCGTCCGTCCGTCCCCTTTTCTTGTCCGAGACATAACTCTTAAAGTATAAGAGGTATCAACATGAAACTTTGTAGGTAGATAGATCTCATTGAGTAGGTGTGCAGTGCACAAGAACCGTAACTCTGCCTTGCCTAATTTTTGAATTATTCCCCTTTGTTTATTTTTACTCTTTGAAGTTTGTCCGGGACATAACTCTAAAAGTATAAGAGGTATCAACATGAAACTTTGTAGGTAGATAGATTTCATTGAGTAGGTGTGCAGTGCACAAGAACCGTAACTCTGCCTTGCCTAATTTTTGCATTATTCCCCTTGTTTATTTTTACACTTTGAAGTGTGTCCGGGACATAACTCTAAAAGTATAAGAGGTATCAACATGAACTAGGTAGATAGATCTCATTGAGTAGGTGTGCAGTGCACAAGAACCGTAACTCTGCCTTGCCTAATTTTTGAATTATTACCCTTTGTTTATTTTTACACTTTGAAGTTTGTCCGGGACATAACTCTAAAAGTATAAGAGGTATCAACATGAAACTTTGTAGGTAGATAGAACTCATTGAGTAGGTGTGCAGTGCACAAGAACCATAACTCTGCCTTGCCTAATTTTTGAATTATCTTCCTTTGTTTATTTTACACTTTGAAATTTGTCCGGGACATAACTTTGAAACAACAAGAGGTATTAACATGAAACTTTGTAGGTAGATAGATCTCATTGAGTAGGTGTGCAGTGCACAAGAACCGTAACTCTGCCTTGCCTAATTTTTGCATTATTCCCCTTGTTTATTTTTACACTTTGAAGTGTGTCCGGGACATAACTCTAAAAGTATAAGAGGTATCAACATGAACTAGGTAGATAGATCTCATTGAGTAGGTGTGCAGTGCACAAGAACCTAAACAAAGCCTTGCCTAATTTTTGAATAATCCCCCTTTTTTATTTTACACTTTGAAGTTTGTCCGGGACATAACTCTAAAAGTATAAGAGGTATCAACATGAAACTTTGTAGGTAGATAGAACTCATTGAGTAGGTGTGCAGTGCACAAGAACCATAACTCTGCCTTGCCTAATTTTTGAATTATCTTCCTTTGTTTATTTTACACTTTGAAATTTGTCCGGGACATAACTTTGAAACAACAAGAGGTATTAACATGAAACTTTGTAGGTAGATAGATCTCATTGAGTAGGTGTGCAGTGCACAAGAACCGTAACTCTGCCTTGTCTAATTTTTGAATTATCCCCCTTTGTTTATTTTACACTTTGAACTTTGTCCAGGACATAACTCTAAAACTATAATAGGTATCAACATGAAACTTTGTAGGTAGATAGATCTCATTGAGTAGGTGTGCAGTGAACAAGAACCTTAACTCTGCCTTGCCTAATTTTTGAATTTTCCCCTTTGTTTATTTTTACACTTTGAACTATTTCTGGGACTTGACTCTAAATGTATAAGAGATATCAACATGAAACTTTGTAGGTAGATAGATCTAATTGAGTAAGTTTGCAGTGCACAAGAACTGTAACACTGTCTTGCCTACTTTTGGAGTTATTGCGCTTTGTTAGCTCGACTTTTCTATGAAAAGGGGAGCTATCCTACTCGCCCCGGCGTCGGCGTTAGCGTCGGCGTTGGCGTCACACCTTGGTTAAGTTTTTCGTACCACCCCACTTTATTTCAGAAGTATTACAAGTATGGCTTTGAAACTTACCATACTTGTTCACCATCATAACCTCCATCTACAGACAAGAGTACATAACTCTGTCAAGGTTTTTGACAGAATTATGGCCCTTTTTTGACTTAGAAAGTGTATTGAGCTTGGTTAAGTTTTTTGTACCACCTCACTTTATTTCAAAACCATTGGAGGTATTGCTTTGAAACTGACCATACTTGTTTACCATCACGACCTTCATCAACAGACAAGAGGACATAACTCTGTCAAGGTTTTTGACAGAATTATGCCCCTTTTTGACTTAGAAAATACATTGAATATGGGTAAAATCCACTTATTGCCTTAACCCTTTGAGATATTGCTTTGAAACTTTTAATGCTATTTCACATCATTACCCCCATCTTACGCAAGAGAAGGTAACTCTGTCAAGGATTTGTTTTAAAAATTAAGGCCTTTTATCGACTTAGAATCTTGGTTAAGTTTTTAGTACCAGTCCACTTTTTGACTGAACTGTTTGAGATATTAATTTGAAAGTTGGAATACTTGTTTACCATCATGGTCCCAAAACATGGGCAGGAGAAGGTAATTCTGTTTAGGATTTTATTTGAATTATGGCCCTTTTTGACTTAGAAACTCAGTTAAGATTTTCATTCTTGTCCACTTGTTGACTTAACCATTTGAGATATTACTTTGGAAGTTGGAGTTCTTATGTGCCATCATGAGACCTATCTGTAAGCAAGAGAAGATAACTCTGTGAAAATGTTTCTTGATTTGTACTTAGAAATTCCTAGTTAAAGTCTTGTGTGCCCTTAACTGTCAAAGTTTTGTTTTATAGGCAAGCACTAAAAAAGTCGAGCGCGCTGTCCTTCTGACAGCTCTTGTTCATTTTGACCCTTTGAACTTTGTCCGGGACATTACTCTATAGATAGGTAGGTCTCATTAGGTGGAAGTGCAGTGCTTAAGAATCATTACTCTGCCTTGCCTTATTTTTGAAGTAATTGCCCTTTGTTTATTTTTACTTTTTGACTTTTGTCCGTGACATAACTTTAAAACTATTAGAGATATCAACATGAAACTTTGTAGGTAGCTAGATATAATTGGATAGAACTGCAATGCTTAAAGAACCTAAACAAAGCCTGGTCTAATTTTGGAGTTATTGCCCTTTGTTCATTTTTACACTTTGAATTTTACCCGGGACATAACTCTGATATCAACTCCGCTTTGCCTAATTTTGGAGTTTTTTGCCCTTTGTTCATTTTTTTTATACTTTCCTATGTCCAGAACCTTCTCGGGGAGCATCACCCGGTTCAACCGGTTCTTGTTTTATATAAGTATGACAGATTAGTTGCACAGCTTCGCTAACGAGCTGAACATTGAATCTGGCGACCCGGGTTCGATTCCCGGACGGCACAGCTCACGTTCGTTGTGATTAATCATGAAATCCTTTCTACCGTCATTCCCACTGTACCTCTGTTCTTGCAGCTACATAAGGTATCAGTTCCTGCAACTAGTACAGGTAAACTGCCTGACAACCTTTCTAGGAACGATGTAGTGGCTGAATTGTGCTCTGGTTAAATCATAGTGGCTTAGTGCCATGATCCGGATTGTGTTCTAACATTTGCATTTTGCATTTGCAAGTTGGGCAATACCCTTCAAATTTCTGAGGAATATATTGCTTAGACTCCAAGCTTAGTAATAACTTTGATACAAAATTATGGTAAGCATTGGAAGTGTTACCTGCTTCTTGTTTATTTTATAATAGAAGTTAAAGATTCTGTAACAAAAATTTTTCATGGTTTTATTTCATAAATATGATGCTCAAATTAAGATTGGTCAATATTGTAAGTTCCAATAAGCATTTTTTATAAAGATTATTTGCAGTACACATTTTACATATTCTTCGATGTTTGAAAATTGTTTTATTTGCATAATTATACGCATTGATAATTTTTTGCAAGTGTGGTATACACACAGTAACAATATCAATCACAAAACATACAGGATGTTCTGTGTCTCTTCTTTTTAAAGGATATAGATATGATGTTTTTCCATTTAGCTTTGTTATGAATATCTCTGAATAAGTAAGATTCGTAATAAGAATTCTATCTAAGCTAAAAGATTTAGGGTCATTAAAGCAGTAAGTATATTCTTATCGTTATTGGTATTGACATGTTAATTTTCAATGCTTAAAGCTTTATAAATAATTTATTATGGTACTAGAAAAACTCTAAGCAACAGCAAGGTAGTATCTACGTTGCCATAAAGATGACATAAGATTTTCTTATTTATTACGTGCGCACACGACAGCTTTGTAACACTGCACTTTGGGGTCCGACCCCAAAGTGCGTTAAACTTCGCACCGCACTTTGGGGTCAAACGCACTTTGGGATCAAAATCGAGAAATTGACCCCAAAGTGCGTTAATATGCTACATATCAACGCACTTTGGGTTCAAGAGATCTAAAGGTGTCATCTGAGTTCTGCTAACATACTAAGTACTGACTTATTTTCTATCTGCGACATTGGAATATTTTGAGTTGGAGTTCAAGATGGCGGTAACAGTTTCATTAATGTAACCACTTGAAATATCTAAAAATTGTGTTCATATAAAAAAATTACGGTGGCATAAAAGTGACAGTTGCATTTTTTTTGTTTTTAGTTTTGTATACATATTTTATTTTAGTTTTGCATACATATTTTTTTCAGTTTTGCATTCATATTTTTTTTTTCGTACATATCTAATTTTTGTTTTTCATACATATTTTAGCCAATCAAAACAGCCTTCAAATCTAAAACTAGCAGAGTGGTTAGGTCACATTTCGGCCAATTTTTGGAATCGGCCCAGTCGTTTTCGGCCGGGCAAGTCTGGTTTCGGCAGACCCTTTTCGGCCAATTTTTTATATTATATGTATTTTATTTAATTATTGTTTTTATTATTATATACTGTTTTGTTAGTGTCTATTTGGAAAGAGCTGTTGATTGGTGATCAGTTATTATTCCATGAATATGCACCACTCAACCCCACCCCCTGAGAATTGAGAATTATGAAACTTAGGTCAATTCCTTAGCACATCCAGATAATGTACAGAACTTTATGCCAGGTGTGCCGGCTCAAGGTCGGGGTCACAGCTACAGGTCAAAGGATAAAGACTTGGGTTTCATGTCCGCTCCTTATCTCCGAAACCCCATGAAGGATTTTAAGGCACCTTGTGACAAATGTTAACCACAACGGGACCATATGCACAACCTTTCTTTGGGTTACCGCGGATACTAAAAAATGAAAATGTTGGTATTTGCAAATGGGGCACTGTTATTTACAGATGGGGAAGTGTTTGAAAATGGTGTTTAACAAATGGTGTAATTATCCAAACCTCTACTTTGCAAATGGCGTCATGTAAAAATATGTACGAAAAAACAAAAATAAAATATGTACAAAAAAACTAAAATAAAATATGTATGCAAACTAAAAAAGAATATGTATGCAAAATTAAAATAAAATATGTATGCAAACTAAAAAAGAATGTGTATGCAAAACTAAAAAAAAGTATGTATTCAACTACATGTAAAAAAATATCTACGACAAACAAACAAAAATATGTACGAAAAACAAAAAAAAGTATAAAAAAATACAAATGTCACCGTTCAAAATACTCTAGTACAGAAATTGTGTATTCCTAGAATTAAAAGATGCTGCGAAAAGTATCCGGTTCTGTCGGTCATTTACTTGATAACTTTTGGTGCTATATTGAGCCCCATTTTAAATATGTTGGAAATGTGAAAAAAATGCAGTTAATGTATTTTTCGAAAGAACTATAAATATACTCTATTGCAATGTTCTGGTGATTTTTTTTTCGATCGGACTATAAATAGTGATTTTTACAAAAACATTATTAAGCTTATCAACAAACTTAAGGGTTTTTGTAAGCTGCGTAACAACCGTTCGCCAGAGGCTTTTTTATAGGAAATCTTACATACTTCTTAAGAAAGAGCAAACAAGAATTTTATAATGTTAAAATAATGGTATCTGAGATGTGTAAGATGCGTGTTATCTGAATAAAGTAGCGATAAATGTGATATTATTCGTCATAAAAGAAACGAATACTGTAGTATTTGACTTCCATATAAAATACTAATTCACTATAACTGTACTCATCATTGCCAAAAAGCAACAGATGAAAATATGGTTCAGGTAACTGGCCAATGTGTATTTTTTGGATAATATAAAAGAACATCAAAATAAAAAAAGCTTTTAAGAAAAACAAATAAAAGCATAATGTGCCTTTAAAACGTTATTTTTAACCTTCGGGGGATCAATACCCCACAATCCCCTCTATACCCCTAAAGAGAATTTTACATTATTCTGAAGCTCCGCTCTTAATGTGCGACTACTTAAATAGTTGATATTTAAGTACTGCCTGTACGGACTACTACTTAAAGCCGCATCTGCACCTAGTCAAGTTTCTTATATGTCACATTTAGCTAAATAAATGGTCCTTTCAACATATTATCAGGCACATTTGAAATGTCTTACTAAGATTTCCCAGAATTTATACCTTTGTCTATGCTAAGACTATCATATTTCTTAAAAATGTGTAAATAAAAAACGGGAAAATAATGCATTTAGCTAAAAACAATGGAGTTAATGAAAGGTGTACATTCTTTTAAAATAAAAGTAAAGTTTGAGAAAAAATATTTTAAGCTTAATAATTGATACAAATTCTTTATTTGGTGATTTATTTGGTGAAAGTTCTTCACTGACTAATCAAGATCATTTAAATCCCTATTGATTCTACTATAATTCAGGGAACATGTTTGTGTCTATTTAAGGCCTTGATTTTTTTGTTTACCATTGGCTTTGACTACAATATAGTATTTAAAACATAATGAACTTTAATTTCTATGACCCCAAAGTGCGGTCGTTTGCCTGATGTTAAAAAATGCATATGTACCTGTTTAACGCACTTTGGGGTCGAAATTGGACCCCAAAGTGCGTAACACACTATGGGGTCCGACCCCAAAGTACGTAACGCACTTTGGGGTGCGACCCCAAAGTGCGTTTGACCCCAAAGTGCGGTGTTACACAGCTTTAACGTGGCCACGCGATACTATTACGTGCGCATGCAATATCTATTACGTTATAAAGGGATAATTATTGCGTACGCATGCGGATTTGGACCCTGACCGGGATCCTCGCATGAATAGTTAGATGCCCCGAATATGTGTCGAACCTACAGCGGTAAGGGGCCAATGGTTTTTTTTTAAATCACTCGACCACGGAGACCCTTACATGATCTATGGAAGAAAATTAGAAGACCAATACACACGTATTTTGTTTTTATAAAAAATATATGTATAAAAATCGCCATTTCCCAAGAATTGCGGCTTTCAGATCCGCCATTGAAAAAGCACGAGTGCATGAGTTCCTAAAATAATCCGGGTACTGCCATCAATATTGGACTACTTAGAATTTATTTACAGAAATTATATTCGCGAAAAAACGCAACATTCCGATGAGACACGAAGCGAGGCACGATATTGTAACACGAGATCTCGCAATGTCGAAGTATCCCGTACAACGAGATTTCAGAAATGAAAAAAAAAAATTAACTTCTTTTGATAGGGCAAGTATGAATTTTTTTACATTCAAATAATGATTTCTGAGGAAGTTAGATGCTTGTAACCCAAAGAAATTCTTGATAAATGTGCAAAAATGCGTCATAAAACTAGAAAAATGTAAACAAAGCTTCAGGTTATTAGCCCGATTAGTTCAATGCGCATTAGGTTAAGCGTACATTTCTTGGTGACATTTGATTTTCTCTTATGGCCATTCGACACTCACCTCTCATATGGGATATAGCCACTTAGAAAATTCGAAAATTTCCTCTTAGACTCGTATATTTTACATCGTTTGTGAAACAAGTTCTTGCAAATAATATTCAAAAAGCTCTTTAGGAGAATTTTGTCCTTAGGTGAAAAAGAACCCTTTTTAACTCAGAAATTACACTCTGGTCCTTAGGTGAAAAAGAACCCTTTTTAACTCAGAAATTACACTCTACATTTGAAGCAAGCAGTATTTATTTATTCATTTATTGTTTTTCCTGACAACAAAGATTGTTCAAATATAATATGTACTTCAATGTCTCCTAAATACTCTTTAAGCAAGAATTTCTTAAAAATTGGGAATTTTATAAGTTTTTCTAAAGGAGCTTTGTGAATAGGTACCCAGAAAAGCCGTCAACGTCAAATGACCGCTGAGATACGACAGAATCGATGCAACACCACTAACAAACAAATTATGTCCACCACCTCTCTGGGGGAGACATACTGTTTTTGCCTGTACGTCTAGCATACCATACCATACCATACCATACCATACCATACAATATCATACCATATCTTTGCTTGAGGAGGTGCAGGGGGGGGGGGGGGTGCGTTTTTCAGAAAAAAAACAAAATCTAGTATATACTATATAATATTGAAAGGGCACATGGTGCCTGTGAAAGACTACGGGAAAGTATTAGCAGAAGCTTTAGTGCTACAGTTAATTATAGTAGACAGGAAATATGCAGAACATACGGGTAAGAGTTAAGAATTATGTTGAGAAGAAAACTTCACAACTACCTACGCAGTTATGAAATCACAGTATACAATTTTAATGAGGTGTTAAGTAAATTTTACAGGCAACTATATATCAAATATTTAGAGTCATTACAATAACCCTAGTTGAAAACGTAAGAAAAACACTAAAATAAAAAAAAGTTGACAACTCCTTTAGTGACACTGCAAACATATTTACATAGAATGTCAAACAAATCTCGATACAATTGCTGCATACAACTGAAGTGCATGGGATGTTGATTCTGGAACGAATAAATCTGTCACTATTTCCCCAGAAATATTTTCCACTAAAGTTTGATATACTCATAGTTGCAACAGCAAAAAGGAATGAGAAAGGTTGTTTCTCTCCGAATGAAACCCGTATATCATTTTCTGGCTAATATGCAAAAAAGACCACAATTCAATGCCACCAAACACTACCTGTCTATATAATGACCTCCAGAATTCCCGTAGGCGTTGCGCACGATATCTTATACTTATGGTGATTTCCATGCAATGTTAAAGGTATCTTCTTGGTCCCGCGCTTTGTACCTTAGATGAACACCTTCAAAGGGTCAATCTGTATTAACATACGGGGCGAACAGTTTCCGGCGTAATGGGTTAAATTGTTTCTTTCAAATGAAGCAGTTTTCGCATACTTTTAAATAGGCCAACGTTTTTTATAACCCTGTTGCTGGAGACTGATAATTGATCAGACAATCAGGTGGACTTTCGTTTCATTCTTCTGCGAAGACCTAGTCTTTTTTGAGGATTTTTCCAAGTGTGCGATGACCTATACTTATGTGGTGCGTAAAAATAAGAAACCAAGTTTATCTTCTCTGGACATGCGCAGGGAGAAATAATAGCGATCAAATTCTTCAAGTAGGGCGGTGTCCCCCCGGGTAGGTAAGAGTTCCGTCTACAACACATGGAAGCAGCAGAATCTGAAAAAAAATGGACAGGTGTATAGTTTTAGTGGTTGAAAAAAAATAAGTAAACACATAACGCTCATAATATTACTCGGTAGTGCAACACATTTGGAATCTTTATGCCTCTATTTTATCTGGAACAAGCCTTTAGAGGCGATTGATATCAGTTGTTTTAACTAGTTTTCCCAATATAGAATAAAACAATAACAGCAAATAAACAAGATAAATTTAGATTACTCGAAAAAGAGGATATAGGTCAATCACTGAATGAATTTTAAACACAAACTGCATAAGACTACTGTAGTTTAAGGTAACAGTTTCTTTTTATCTTGGTACACATGGATTCTGCTATTTTTGTTCAATGGGCCTACGCCAAATAATATAAATAATGAAGAAACTGAAAATGTCAATAAAAGTAAGGGTCATAATTCTTTTTCCTTTAGATATCTGCTTTTTACGTTAAATTGACACGAGTAGTCTTACATGTTTTCAACAATGCAGACAAAGATTCTTTGATAGAAATAATGTTTCTAAAAGGTTTGCATTAATTTACAGTGTGATCTAAATAAAGACGAAAGAGACTTTAAGACTTAGTCTTTACAATTTTTAGTTCGATATTGGATGAAAGTTTAAGCTAAAAGAATTACTCTCGAACACGTTCCTCGGACCAATCAGTACTTAATGAGGAGAATGTTTTGCGCAAGGAAATAATGGGCGGCCACTAAAGGGGTTCGAACGCCTAGAAAGCGATACAAGGATTACAAGTCGGATGCTCTAACAATTCGGTCACATCACCTCTTAAGACATAAATTTTCATACCACTGTCAATTTAAAAATAAACAGTTGGTAAATCATTATAAACATACTACTCCATGTCGAAATATGAATAATTTACCAGTAAATAAAAAGTAAAAAAGAGTATTTACCATGAAGAAAAATTGTTTGCAGCATTTGAGTCCAAACGCTATCCATGTGATTAAATGTTGGTTCAGAGAAAAATAAATCGCGGTACCTTGAAACATGTTTGCTACTTTGATCAGTAGTTGTCTTTTTTGGACACATTACTACGTTGGTTAATAAAAAAGTCTGATAAAAAAGGCGAGTCCTAAACGTTAATTGAAATGATACCTACAAACTGATGCACTTAATAATAACATGTTGACATAATTTAGACAAACAAAAGAACGGCAATTATATTAAGATGCCTTTAGTAAATATGCATTGCCGTTATTTTGACGAATTGAACAGGATTCAAGACAACATGACGAGGCCGATATACGTTTCCGTAATAAAGAGCTCAGGTTATGAATATGTTTTTTTTCGAGTTCGAATCTCTAATTGTGCACATTTTTTAAGCACATTTTTAAGTACTGGTTTTTACTTTCAGAATATTTTTAAATTGTGTCACGTTACTTTTCTTTATCTCTTTCGTGATGTTTTGCACAATCTAAAGTTAAACTTTTGACGGCGAAGCAAAATCGAATGTATTTGATTTTTATAACTGTCATTGAACAAATTAAACATTATTATCAATTTTATTCCGTTTAAAACTCTGAATTCCAGTCGCCACATTTTTAACAATTTTGGCTCATTTGCTCTTACTGTGTAAATGTTCCTCGATTGCTCATCTGTTTCACTAATCACGACTGTGTTGTCTTACTTTATAACCTGTTGAATGCGAATGTGTGTGTAACTAAATGTTTTCAAATAGCATTGTTTGAATGAAATTTTCAGGGATCTAAAATACAGTTCGTTGTAAAAAAAACAATAAACAAACGAAAAAAAAATAAAGAATAAATTGCCTTTTATACAGGATTCGAACCTGGGCCTCTACACTCATAGAGCGAACACTCTACCACTTCGCCATTATGCTTAACGCAATGAAAATGAGTGATTGATTAGGTGGTAAAAGATTTAAGCGATAAATAGTACACATTTATATAAGAACTATCGACACCCCTATTTGTCAATATTGATGTGAACAGATAATGAAAGGAATAGCGAATTCGAGGTGTTATTGGCAAAAGGCAACAAAAGCAAAAGATAATTCAGGAAATGGACGATGGGAATCTTTTGGATAATATAGTTGGACACCAAAGAATAAAATTTGAAACCTTTTGAGAAAAAAGAATTAAAGCATTGTTTGGGCTTAATGGACCGTAAATACAAGTCTGAAATTAAGAGCACAGTCGGAAGAGTACTTTTTTATGAAATGACTGTCATGCTATACAATACAATACAAAACACACAAGATTTTGTTTATTTATTTATTAATCTGTTTACTGCTCCGCGCCGTCAGGGCGGAGCTATTTCTGTTTACTATTTTTTGTCCATGGACCCAATTTTTATCGATTAATCCCTTCGATGTACAGCTAAAACATTCCTTCCGATTTCTATTATGTAGTCATATATTGGTTTCCCCTTCGGTGATTCGCAGCATGTCATATTAATGAATGAGAACGGGAACAAAGTTCACGCTTCAGCTCCTGAGAAGACAATATAAAAGACAAAACAAAGAATATACTTAAATTCGGTAAATGCCCCCGCCTTTTCGGTAAAGATATAGGCTCCGTTCGTCTGTACGCCCGTCTATCCGTTCGTCACATTTTGGTGTCCGGTCCATAACTGTGTTATTTTTTCAAAGAAATTTGGAATAACTTGACACAAGTTTTTGTTATGTTAGGGCATTGTGTCATGCGCAACAACCGGAACCCTACCTCCAAGGTCAAAGTCACCGTTAGAGGTCAAATGTCAACATTGTCTATTTGAGGGTATCCGTCGTATTCGGTCCATAACTGTCTTATTCGTCAAGGGATTTAAAAAAAAATACTTGGCACAAATAGTCGCAATGATGAGACAATACGTTATGCTCAAAACCAGTTGCTTACCTCCAAGGTCAAGGTCACAGTTTACTGTCAAAGATTAACATAGTCTGTTACACGGTATATTTTGTGTTCTGGTCATAACTTTTTCATAGATCAAGTGATTTTGAAATTATTTGACACAAATGTTCACAAGAATTAAATAATTTATCATGCGTAACAACCAGTCGCCTACCTCTAACGCCAAGGTCCCGGGTAGAGGTCAAATATTAACATAGTCTGTTACACGATATATTTTGTGTCCGGTCCATAACTTCTTCATATATCAAGGGATTTTGAAAATACTTGGCATAAATGTTGGCAATAATGAGATAATGTGACATGCGTAACATCCAGTCGCCTACCTCCAGGGTCAATGTCACAGTAAGAGGTCAAAGGTTAACATAGTTTGTTACAGGGTACATTTTGTGTCCTATCCATAACTTCTTCATATATCAAGGGATTTTGAAAATATTTGGCACAAATGTTCGCAGTAAGAAGGTGATGCGTTGTACGCAATACCCTGACGTCTTACTTCAAGATCAAGGTCACATTTGGTGATAAAAGGTCAACGTTATCTTTTCGAGGGTATTCGTGGTGTCCGGTCCATAACATTTTCATCTATTAAGGGACCTTGAAATATTTTGGCACAAATGTTCATAAAAATAGGACCATTTGTCGTATGCAACAGTAAGACTCCTACCTTCAATGTCAATGTCACACTTGAGTGCTAAAGCTTAACATGGTCTGTTCTAGGGTATATTTTGTGTGCGGAATATAACTTTTTCATCAATCAAGATTTCAATATAACTTGGCCCAAATGTTAACTATAACAATACGACATGTCATGCGCAACACCTAGACCCCTTCCTTAAAGGCCAAAGTCCCACTTGATGGTAAAAGCTTGAAATGAAAATGTCATTGATTGATGATTGATAACTGGACATGAAAAATACCCTAAACAGGCCATATCTTGTATTGATTTCGTATTTGTCACATTTTGTGGCTTTGAAATAGTGATACCTGATAAGTATACAAATTTATTTCTGTTAACACATACACGGGATTCATTTCATTATATTTCTTTAATGAATTTATTGTAACTTGCATGTGCAGATCTACCATTGATCAAATTTGTACACTGAAAGTCCAGTTCCATACCTCAAGGGGGTCCTACCATGCGCGCGCATCCTCAAAATTCTGATACCGCGCACACTTTTTCAACCGGTATTTTGAACAAAAACGAGTCATGTAAAGCAATCAGAATAAGTTTCAATTCAATTTCCTTTGCAAAGAAGATGCCCTTACTTCTAGTTTTAATATTCCAAATGCTTTGTCTCAAGTCTTCTCTCTCTCTCGTCAGTATTTCGCGTTGAATGCGATTTTGATTCTTGATTCTGCGTACACCCGGCGTTGAAATGTTACAGAAATTGAGAAAGTTTCAATTAAACTAAACGTTTCACACAACTTATTTATTGTAGAAACTGTTTCATGAATTTATTTTCAATTTTGTTATTTTTCCTGTGTACGAAAAATTTCTTAAAACAAACTTTGAATAATGACTCTGCGTACACTCTCAAAAAATCAAGATACTGCGTATACATTTATGTGTTGTTGATTCTGCCTACATTTTTTTCGGAGCAGTCTAGGTTAATAATTGATAACACTTGCGAACAAAAAAAATAATAAAAAGACAATTTAAATAAAAATGAAGATTCAAATCCTATGATAAAGTATGCTCCCTTAAAAATGTAGATGTGCAGTAATATAATCACAAAGTCCGTATGCCTACGGACATCTGAACGACATATTGTGCTATATGTATAACACAGAGCGAAAACAAATTTAACCGCCACCAATACATTCCAACTATAGTTTTTTTTGACGTAACATCTTGACTTTGTTTGCTCTGTGTTATACATATAGCACGATATATCGTTCAGATGTCCGTAGGTACGGAAGCTTGTATGTACCCCCGCTATGAAGACATGAAGTCGTCTCCCTCGACTTATAGAACACAACAAGTCGTCAAAATTACGACGGCAAGTTAATATATACCATGTCATTTTGACAAAATATATGTCATCATGTCGCGGTACGGTATCCCGACTTTCATACGTTAATATATTTGTCGACTTGAAGTAATATGTATGTCGACATCCATGTTATTTCAAGTCGACAAATATATTAATGTATGAAAGTCGGGATACCGTACCGCGACATGATGACATATATTTTGTCAAAATGACATGGTATATATAAACTTGCCGTCGTAATTTTGACGACTTGTTGTGTTCTATAAGTCGAGGGAGACGACTTCATGTCTTCATAGCGGGGGTACATACAAGCTTCCGTACGTAGGCCTACGGCCTTTGTGATGATATTACTGCACATCTAAACTCCATACTGTGTTATTATGCTCCCCGAAAAATTTCGGGGGAGCATATAGTCGGCGCCTTGTCCGTCTGTCCGTCCGTCCGTCCGTTGTCTTGTCCGGAGCATAACTTGAAAACCCTTGGAGATAATTTGTTGAAACTTCATACAGTGGTAGAGGGCATCGAGGGGGAGTGCAGTGTCAAAGAACCATAACTCTATTTTGCCCGGTTTTTGAATTATCTCCCCTTATAGAAAAATCTTGTCCGGGGCATAACTCTAAAACTATAAGAGATATCAACATGAAACTTTGTAGGTGAATAGATCTCAATGGGTAGATGTGCAGTGCATAAGAACAATAACTCTTTTCATCCTAATTTTGGAGTTATTGCCCTTTGTTAATTTTAATACTTTGAACTTTGTCCGGAACATAACTTGAAAACCCTTAGAGATAATTTGTTGAAACTTCATACAGTGGTAGAGGGCATTGAGGGGGGGGTGCAGTGTCAAAGAACCATAACTCTATTTTGCCTGGTTTTTGAATTATCTCCCCTTATAGAAAAATCTTGTCCGGGGCATAACTCTAAAACTATAAGAGATATCAACATGAAACATTGTAGGTGAATAGATCTCAATGCGTAGATGTGCAGTGCAAAAGAACAATAACTCTTTTTGTCCTAATTTTGGAGTTATTGCCCTTTGTTTATTTTAATACTTTGAACTTGAACTTTGTCCGGAACATAACTTGAAAACCCTTGGAGATAATTTGTTGAAACTTCATACAGTGGTAGAGGGCATCAAGGGGGAGTGCAGTGTCAAAGAACCATAACTCTATTTTGCCTGGTTTTTGAATTATCTCCCCTTATAGAAAAATCTTGTCCGGGGCATAACTCTAAAACTATAAGAGATATCAACATGAAACATTGTAGGTAGATAGATCTCATTGAGTAGAGGTGCAGTGCAAAAGAACCATAACTCTGTTAAGCCTTATTTTTGAATAATCTCCCCTTTTAGAAAAATCTTATCCAGGACATAGCTGTAAAACTATAAGAGATATCAACATGAAACTTTGTAGGTAGATAAATCTCAATGGGTAGATGTGCAGTGCACAAGAATCATAACTCTACCTTGCCTAATTCTGGAGTTATTGCCCTTTGTTTATTTTTTACTTTTTGAATTGTCCAGGACATAACTCGGAAATCATAAGAGATATCATCAAGAAACTTTGTAGGTTGATAGATCACATTGATTAGAAGTGCAGTGCAAAGAACTGTAACTCTGCCTTGCCTAATTTTAGAATTATTGCACTTTGAACTTTTTCCACAGACATAACTCTGAAACTACAAGAGGTGTACTTTCCTGTGTCCAAAACCTATTCGGGGAGCATCACCCGGCTCAAACCGGGCTCTTGTATTATATATATATAGCACAGTTCACTCAAAATCAAGATCTATTTCCTTGTTTAACCAGCCTGAAATTTATTTTTCACATCTTTCTTTACAAGATTCTTATCTTACGAGTTTTAACAACTTGTTTGCCTAAGAGCATTAAGGCCGTTTTACGATACGAATTTTCCATAGAAATGGATGTTCTATTTCGTGCACACACATTCTGTATGGAAACGTATATGGTACACCCTGATGATGTCATTTCACGTGGAGATGTGTTCTTGTAGGACGAAATGATTACGCCAAGTTATCATAAAATATAAAGAATGATATGATAATTTGATCATGACGTTATAAAAGAACACGCTTTGTCGTCTTAAAATAAAACGACATAACTACATAATAACGTATTTTGTAAAAACTGGTATGTTGACTATGTTCGTTGTTTACGGTATTATGACTGGCATTGAATATGTATTTTTTGTATATTGATCCTACATTATTAAATCTGTCAGATATTTATTTTGAATAGTAAAAGCATATTTATAGGGTGGGGTAATTTCACGTGGAAATACCTTTAACCTTAAGAAATATGAATATTTGTATGCTCCCCAAGGGGGGGTATATAGTTGTCAGTCCATCCGTCCGTCTGTCTAAGATATAAATTTGGTTTTAAGTACTTTTTCACATAGTTTCTTGAGTCAAAGTCAAAAGTTCCTCACTTTTGCTCGTACAACATATATGTATTGACTGATGATAGTCAAATGTGGTAGGTAGATAGATACAAATGTACAATGAATGTAACTGTTCCTGTATATGTGATGGACACCAATGCTAGAAATATGTTTTTACCTTTCCTTGTGCAGCCTTCATTTATTGGTTGATATGCGATGAAATACATTGACAATTCTGCAGCTTTAGGGAGCATTACTCGCATTAAACTGTTTGGAGTTGGTGCTTGAAATTTTAATAGCAAAATACTGTTTCAATGCATATGTAATTAATTGTACTAAAACTGATATCTTTCCTTTATTTGTAAAAATAAAACATTAAACTCAACAATGTTGAATTAAGATGCAAATACCATTTCATATGACATCAGATGTCCATTTATTATTCAAATTTCACCCAACTTGCATATGTGACTTCTGCTGCGAAAATTAGACCACAATCTGACACTATTTGCTGTAAAACTTACAGTTTACAATATATTGCCATATTTTATGGTAAGTGGCGGTTTCATGCGAAATTACCCTATCCAATAAATATACCTTTTACTATTCAAAACATACACAGGAGGGATTTAATAATGTAGAATTATACAAGCAATACATGTATGTATACAATGCGAAAGCCATATAAGATATTCAGACATCATGGTAAACGGCCTTTGTGGGACCCTCCCTAATTTACGGCCATGATGGTTTACTCTCCAAGAATTGCTGTTCCAACAATAACAGTAATCCAAATATTCAAAGTAATGTTTAAAAGACTGTTTAGTGAATTAAACTATTTCTGTGATATACATGCATTTTCATTACAACTAAAGATAGACCATATTTTGTTATATATTTTATGACTCATTTGTAGATCTGATCTTCCTATCAGTCATATTTGTTTATTTTTCTCAATTCTAGGTGGAAATGAAGATAGATAGAAAATGCATAGTTTGCTACGACCGCTACCCAAATGCATTTTACTACCCCTGTGGCCACACTAGCTGTCTTGTATGTGCCTTGCATTTGAAACAAAATGGTGGAAGATGCCCACATTGCAGGGGAGACATTACAAAAGTGCGATCAATCTTCAATGATTTTGAAGATTAATTTGTTTGAGACATTTAACATTTTTAATGCATACTTTTAAGTGACCAGCAGTGGATGTTATTTCAAAGATAATATTGTATCATTTTAAAGAGCATCAGATCCGAGTTTTTAAGATTGTATAAGGAGTTTTGGGAATGTCATTTAATCCTTAGCTTACTGTACAATTTTATGTTAAGAAATTATGTGACAGTTGTCATTCTATTATTTTAATGATCAGTAATGTTTTTCAGTTATTCAATAATGATTTCATAAAACTGATTATCATTGAATTGTTCACTTTTTATGCCACATCAGCATCTGCAATGTTATGGCATACAGCGATTCACCTGTGTGTGTGTGTGTGTGTGTGTGTGTGTGTTTGTCTGTTATATAGATTATATAGTGAATCTTCTTGTTAAAAACCACAGTTGAAGAGCTTCCAAAGTTGTTCAAAAAATTTGATTGTATGCTGGAATCTGGTTGGGGTCAAGGTCAAATTTAGCCCCACCCAAGTGGGGGCATAGGTTTCCCTTGCATGTATGAAGTGAAAACTTAAAAAACAAACAACCTTCTTTGAATTGACAAAAGCTAGAGGTTAGATATTTGACATGAAACATTAGTTCAGTGGACCTATACAAGGATTGTTCACATTATAGCTTTTAGGTCAAAATTGGCCCCCCTGGGGGTCATTGATTTTCATTTTGTTTATATAGCAAAAACTTTTTAAAAAAAACTTCTTGTCTGAAGCAATACATCTTGTTGGAATGTCTTTTATACATGTGTACATGTTATGTAATATTTTATTTATAGATTCAATTGCTAGGAGTAATTCGAGAGGCCATGACTTCTAGCTAGAGAAATGTTTGATTTTCAGAGATATTTATGAAATGATTAGAGGTTATGAACTCTAGCAAGACAGATGTGTGCTATGTAGGGGTATATACGAGTATGAAACAATATGAGCACATTATAAGGATACTATGAAGATGATTTTAAGTCGTAAATGTTTTTTTTATGTTTTTTTAGAAAATGGTAATGCCTAATTGAAAAGATATTTAAGAAAAATAACTGTATCTGCATTTTAAAGTTCAATACAGCTTTGTAATACAGTAAATACCTAATTCTTTTATATATTTTTTTAATCAATTATTGCACTATGGCCTTTATATCTTAACATTAGACACAAATCATCTGCGCATTGTCATTCATTTGAAATGCTGAAATATGACCTTGACCCCAAAGTACTAGACACTAGTGCATTATAGCTGAGTTCAAGTGTATAGAAACAAAAAAGAAATCTACTTATGTTATAGTTATGCGGTGGCGCATCATTTATTCACAAATACAATCTTTTTTTCAACATGTTCAATAGTCTGAGCTATTCTACATGTACTTGCGCTGGCAATTGCGTCACACCTTGGTTAAAGTTTTGGATGTATTTTTAAGTTATAATCTCCAAATTTAATAGAAATATCAGTTTGAAACACCAAACACAAATTATTGATGAACATGTGAGATCACAGCACCAAGGAACATAACTCTATATTGCATTTTTACAGAATTATTTTGGATTTAGAAAATCCGGGTTAAGGTTTTATATGTAAGTGTTTTTCTCTAAAACTGTTAAGATACTTGTTTTATACTTCCCAAACATACTCCAGATAAACATGCAAGCTTGTAACACCAAGTTCCTTAATTCTGTGTTGCCCAATAAAGAATCATGCCCCCTTTTGGACTTAAGTCTTGCTTGAAGCTTGCACGTAAGTAATTATCTCCAAAACTGACATAGATATAAGTTTAATACCTCCCACTAGAGCCATAGATAACTTTTTGGCGATGTGCTATTAAAGAATTATACCCCCATATTGACTTGGTTTTCATGGAACACCCTATCATTCTTTTTCAGGTTCCTTCTATACAATGTATGAAATGTATTGAAATATAAAAGTACATATTTCTTGTCTATTAGATAGAAAACGTCTTGCATGCTACTGCTTTTTTATTGTAATATATACATGTGTCTATGTCTCTGTTGTAGTGACATCATTTGAATAGTCGAGCTTTGGCTGTTTTATGGACAGCTCTTGTAAGATAATTTTTTTTATTAGTTTATATAACTTTAGTAAAATGTTTAAGGTCAACAAGCTGTATACAAAATCATCTGTTCAGCACTCCTAGCAAACAATGGGTTGTAAGTTTATTTACTTTTCGAGGCAAAGATACAAAATCTTGAATTTTTGAAGATTTTTTTAAATCGTTTTTCAGTGGTTTCTGTGACTTGTTTGAGACAATTCGAGAATTAGTTTATATTTGAGTTTATTAAATTGTTTGTAATTGTTTACATGCGTTCCAGTACTGTTTAATCCAGTATGTATTGCATATTTAACTGAAAATAAGGTTCACATTATTCTTGTATACTTAAGAAAAGCACAAGATGCTCTTATGAAGAACATTTTATGAGATTGGGCGACTGTAATTCACTCATTTATGATTTAAAAGCCAATAAAAACAGATTGTTTAATAAAACAAAATGCAGACCTGTTGACTTTGATTGTAATACAAGAAAATTTTATTTCTTATATGTAAAGAGGCTAATACTGTTTTTGGTAATGTCTTTTTTTTCCCAAAGAAAATTAAAAATATTGTTCTGTTGAATTATTTGAAAACATCCCAAATATTAAGAGTACATTTGAAGAATGTGTTCCTTTTGTGAGAGACTTTAATTCTGTGCTGTGGATCTATGTAATATGTGAACCTGTTTTATGATAAGTGTCTATGTATATAATGTTTTGCTTTAATAATCTAGTCAAGTAACTGTTTTCATCTTGTTAATGCTTTTTAATAAGTCTTTTAAGTTCTTTGTTTTAGATGCCTCTGTGAGGCTTGCTTTTTATTTAATAAAATCTTAAATCTGGTGTTGTTCTTCAAGTGCTCGTATATATTCTATATGCTAAGCAAAAATATTGTTGTGCCACCGCCACATGAGTAGCGGGGGTGGAGGTATAACGATTTTCTGGTGTCCATTGCCCCTGAAATAGCCAAACAATGATGAAAACTGCCTTGCCAAATAATTATTACAGATAGAATTTTTTAACCTTCACCAAAATGTTTCCAAGGATGTGAACGTGTGCACCACCTATTGTATTAATGATCATAGCTTACAAATCAGCCATTCATATTTGTAGCTCTGCGTGGATCGTCCTGGGCTCTGCCGAGGCCCTGTCTGGATCGACCGGGGCTCTGCCTGGGTCAACCGGGGCTCTTCTGACGTCATCCGGGGAAGCACCGGCATGAACCTTAGCTTCACCTGGGCTCTGCCTGGATGATCCGGAGCTCATCCTGGGTGGTTAGTAGGGAACTACCGTAGTGCTGCCGGGATAAGTGTGACCGCAACAAATATTTCATCCCGGTAACTTACCGGGTTGATCCTGGGCTCTGCCGGGAGTAAGTGAGACCGCAGCTTAATTTAGCTAGTGCTGGGGCTGAATTGCTCCATACTGGTATGTAACAAAAATTTCATTTGTAAAGACAGACAGTGATACGAGAAGAGATAAAAATGTAAATTTAATCTAATATTTACGAAATACAGATAGAATCTTCTTGTTGAGAGGTCCAAGGGAACTAAGGCTGGTAGAATTTGACAACAGTCATGATAAAAATGATATTCTGATAATTATAACTAGTTTGAATCCACACCACTAGTGATACAAGGCTTAATTCACAATAATACTAACAATATGATGATGATAAACTGTATTTAAGATCCTGTAACACATTTTTTATGGTTTTATATCATACATATTTATTAGTTTTATCAATATTGTAAGTTCCAAAAAGCATTATTTATAAAGATATTACCGAATTAAACATTTCATGTAAATAAAGGGAGGTAATTAGAAATTTATTTTCTATAAAATCTAAGACATTTTTTTCAATAAGAAATGAATGCATATATTTTAATGATTACATTAAATATGTACAAATATTTGCAGTACATATTTTTACATATTCTTAGATGTTGAAAATTATTTTAAAAGCATAATTATATACATATATAAAATATCACTTAAGTGTGGTATACAACCTCAATTAAAACAATGGGGCCTCCGTGGCCGAGTGGTTAAGGTCGCTGACTTGAGATCACAGGTCCCTCACCGTTCAAGGTTCGATCCTCACTCGGGTCGTAATCTTTCATGTGAGGAAGCCATCCAGCTGGCTTACGGAAGGTCGGTGGTTCTACCCAGGTGCCCGCTCGTGCCTGAAATAATGCCCGAAGGGGAACCTGGGGTCTTCCTCCACCAATAAAGCTGGAGAAAAAAATCGACGATAAAATCTCGGCGGGACGCTCTAGGATGGCCCGACTTGAGTGTACGGTCGCCCATATGGGCTTTCCGGCGGCGACCTTAAATAAACGCATTAAAAAAACTCAATTAAAACAAATACTTGATCGGTAGACACCCTTCAAGGAATGCAACGCTTGACACAAGTTACTTGCATCACATCAAATTTAAAGTAAGAATAACAATGACATATCATGTCCATCAGGCTGCAATACAGCCCATATTCGTAATCAAACAAAAACGCGCGCTCATCTCAATCAAATGACACTGATTTGCACTCTTTATAGATAAAACTGTTGTTACTGTTATCCAATGCATTCATTCTGGATCATTAGAGATACAAACTACCAAACGACAAGATTTCGCTTTACATTGACTACTAAAATCACATAGAAAAATATAAATTATTTAACACCTGATAAAGTTTCATGATACCAGTGCATGCTTGTATATGAGTTATTGTAGATAGAATTCTTGTTATTATTATCATAGAAGTTTATAGTAAATAAGATGGTGGGTACTTTGAATACTTCGTAATAAACGATTTTATGGTTACAAATCAACATAACTATCTCGCTCTATAGTCATAGCACATAAAATTAAAAAAAAAATAAAAAACAACAATGTCCATGAAGGACATGACTATCCTTTCTAAAAAACGTACCTCTTGTTAATATTGTTAATAATGTCCTGTTACAATATGTAGTGTATTTACAATACAATGAAATTTCACGGTTATTAAATTAGTACTTTATTTATGTTAATGAATATTTAATCAAGTTAGAAATTATGAACCTTGTAAAGTAGTTAAAATAAAGGAAATAAAATTATAACATAAAAAGAACAGATATCATAATTGGGAACTTCATTCACTGGAGTTCAATATTAATTAAAAAAGAAAGGGAAAAAAGCAAACGGTAAAAGTAAAGGTTTGTTTAGTAAAAGTAAAAAAAAATTGCTAACTATTCACCGACTTTACGTACGTACAATTAATTGACCACTGAAAAAAAAGTATCTATAAAATCCCGAGTTCAATATAACCAAAGCAATTATTTTTTATGAACTGAACTCCTTTGATAATTATCTTATGAATTACATTTTACAAGTAGTATCGAAAATCAATCACGAATTACATTTTTGTACTATACGTTTAATTAAGCGTATTTAAAAGGTCTCACGATATCCTTTTTTTTTCTTCTTTATTAACCGTTACCCTTACTGTTACTTTTACCATGACGTAGAGGTATAATAGTACCTTAACAAAACCAAATAAGCCAAAGCAGTACCTGTTTTGTCTTATTAATGAATTTAGTATGCAGTGTATATCATGGTTAGAGGGTAATATGATATGAAATTATAAAATCATAAAAGCGTAATTTGCTTTGTCCGAATACACAGTGCAAACGTAACATGACTGTTTCTTTCGTAAATAATAAACTAAAGTCTTCAACTGCAAAGTTTTAATATCAATGTTTTCGGACAATTTAAGGTCCAAGAATGACCATTATCATTTATACACTGAAATGAAACAAAGGACGACTTTATACAGTTTCAACATCTCAGGCAATGGCATTTAGCACTTGCTGTACAAGGCGAAAGCGTTAAATATATTGGATTTTCCAAAGTCAAGTGTCAAGTTATTAATAGTCATCTAGTTTTTCGGTCAAGGCTTGAAACAGAGAAGTGGCACTTTGAACTGTTTTTGGAACAGGCAGCTCTTGTCTAGGGATTTCACACACATATTCCATAATCGGGATAAATTCATCTGAACATCCAAACTGAGGTTTCCTTACAGTATATATCTCTTGCAAACAATTAATCGTTTGCATATCACAAGGGAGAGGACATGGATAATCTCGCGTTTCATATGCTTCTGACTGGTAGTACATCGCAGGCGATATACCACTTGGTACTTTTGCTGTCGAATTCGATGCAAGTTCCATATTCGCGTAAAGCTGTCTAAGTCACGTTGAATTAATGGTAAGAAGCAATATCTTAAACACTCTAAATGCACAGGATCATCGTTCCTAGCAAACCACGTTCGACCATATCTTTGAAATAGTTCCTCCAAGACACTGCGAAACCATGTCTTAAATTGACCCAGGAACGTTCGATCCTTTGGTTAGCTGTTGACCTTCCAGTGATAAAACTGTTTATTCCAGACATGTTATCTCCATCGTCATACCTTAATGCTGTCTGTAAATCACGTACAGTGACGTTTTCAGTCCCTGTATCAGAACGTATAAGACACGGAACGCGACCTGTACGTTTAAGGAAATAGACAAAGAAGCAAGCGATTATTCCGGGTCATTATTTTAGTGGCATGCTTCTTTTCATAAAATATATCTAGAAAATCCATCAATGGCTCCGTGAATAGCGACGCCAAAAGTTTTCAGCTTATCGTAGCCATCAATGTGTATAGCAAAGTTTGGACCTTTATTGATATAAGTTCGGCGACGTTAGCGATGTGCAGATCTCAAAGTAACACCTACAGGATCAAAAGCCTTTAAGACAAGTCTTGTTGTTGTGTTTACCATTTTCCATATTGTTTTATAACCACAGTCAGCAAATCCTCTGTTATATACTGCACGAATCGCGCGTATTACATCTCGTAAAGGAGGAGAAGCACCCTAACCTTCTGAGTATACGCTTCATTTGACTTAAGCTGACAACAGTATTGTGCACCAATAATAAGAATTCACATATGTCTAAATGGGAATAACCTTGCCGATGATAAAAAGAAATCAATTCATCTCTCTGTCCATTTTGAAGAACCGCTTCAGTCGATTCAAATAGCGCCAATGCCAAGAAAAGGCATACCTGCATATAAAACAAAAGACATTTTATTCAGGGATGCTTATATTATCACAACAAAATGCCTGAAAGTTCATTAAAAATTTGCAATTGGTAGCAGTTTAAGATTAAGCCCACGCCTGTTGTTTCCCATGTCTCATTGTTACATTCAAGCGGTGGTCTAATTTGTCAGAACTATAAAGTAGGAGTCGACTGTCTGCACTTACAACCATTCTGGTAATTTATTCAAGTATTAACAATTATGATCAAGTAAACGTTACTTTTTTTTCTCAATAACAATACTGTCTATAAATTGTGTAGAGGATGATAATGCAACATAAAAAGATTAACAAATACAATAACACATTTGGAATAAAGATATAGATTAATTAAGAATTTAGTACCTGTATACGTTGCATAACTTCCGTTTTGCCAGACGGTAAGTATCCTATGGGGGTAAGAAGCATTATAAAAAGCAGTTTTTTGTCGTCGTAGGTTATGACGCAAAGCTGTAAATAAATGTTCAAGTAGGGGAAATATATATTCAAGATGCTCGACTATCACGTTAAGTCGACTTATTTCTTTTTGACAAAAATATTTATATAGGAATCAAATATAAAGATTTTATCAACATGCTTATAAGAACTATATGGAAGCTTGAATTGACCCCCTAGATGCCATGTTCGTATTTAACTCGTGTGTCGGCATGTCGACATATATAAACGCGACATGACGTCTTTTATCATGGTTTGTTGTACAAAATCTAGGCTTCTTGACCACATATGTTTCAGTGCATGTCGACAAAC
>NW_026854025.1:0-51815 GCF_026571515.1 Ruditapes philippinarum
ATATATATTTACATTTACAATATTCAAATTGCCATAAAACTATTAAACATGGGTCAGTCATAACAAAACTTTAATTGTAAATGAAAAACAAGGCACTTATAACGGGGAAGTCAAAGACCGGGCCCGCGAAGCGGGTCCGGGCTTTGGCTTGCCCGGCTATAGACTACACGTGTATATCTAAAAGAAAATCAAATAAAAACCAATTAAAAAATATATAGAATTCTATACCTATCAATGAAATTTTCAGTGTCTGTTCCATTCGGGCGCCGCCATTTACAATGTAACTCAATGATTATAGGCGGGGTATTCCGATAACGGAACAAATCTCAACTTTTCGGATAAATCATTATCGTCGAGTGTTCCGAGTGAAAACGGAAGCGGTGCATGTAATACCGAATGACACCTTTAAAACGGAAAGAATGAAAGGAATTTTTAACGACTTCCCCGTTCATAGGCTTTGCCTAATTTCATATTATTAAATTTTTTGCAAAGTAATTACATATGTTTAAGCAGCACCACAAGAAAACCAACAAAGTGCTTGTGTGACTAGCATGGATCCAGACAAGCTTGGCTATCCATGTAGTCACATCAGTATCCATGAAGTTTGCTTTCAGATGTTAAAAATGTTACACAAGCTTTAGGCAGACAATATGGATCCTTATGAGACTGTGCAGATATGAAGGACTCATCTGGATCCATGCTTGTCACAAACACACTTTGCTGGTTTTCTCATGGGGTGGCTCAAATATATTATAAAAGATATAATTTTTTTGATGCTAGTCAAATCCAAATGTATAAGGTGTAATTTGTTTTGTTGCTTTTTTCCCTATTCCTATTTCTCTGTCTCGCAACTGGCGCACTCGAGCAGACGACATATTTGCTGAATCAACTTGACGACTGTGCAGTAAATTCAAGACGATTCAAGTGTTCCGGAAACACGGACGTGCTTATTATTTTTTCGTTCGTTTTCATTGTTAATTTCTAGCCAAGTTTCAAAGCCATTACGGCATTTGATGTATAAAAAGCTAAATTTGATTTGTAAAATGTTCAAAATACCAAGATAGCTTGTTAAAACCATCCAAGGTGGAAGAAAACATCAATAATCCAAACCAGGAAATGGACATTGCTTTGGCGGCAGCCATATTGTTCAATATCGATTACTTCGGTATAGATGGATACCGAAAATAAGCTATTTTCGCGAAAATAAGATCGCGGCTACGAAAATAAGATTTATTTTTGAAATAGTGCATTTATCTGTTGAAATAATTATGTAAAATATAAATTTATGCATTCATTGAATGATTTTATAGCAAATTACAATTTTAGGACCAAAAAGATATTTAAAAAAGTGAAGTTTGAGCCGAAAATACTATCGTACGAAAATAGCTTAAAGCGAAAATAAGATCGGGTCTACGAAAATAAGATTTATTTTTTTATAAAATGTATTGAAAACGTATTTTTCTTGTTATTAAATGATTTGTATGAATGAAATAATAAAGAATGAAGTATTTTGTAATGAAATATTAGACGTTTGTGCGGCATATATGGTAATTTCCCAAATAGTATAGAAAGAAGGCATGCGAAAATAAGATGGCGATTACGAAAATAAGATCATAACTCTTATAAAATTGTATTACTTGCAAATAAGATTGTAAGAATTGAATTAAATCTCCTCTTATAAGACAAGAAAAGGTAGTAGTGAAAAAGTATCAAAATAAAAGAATAAAATAGAATATGTACGAAAATAAAATCTATACTGTACAGTACTCTACGAAAATAAGATCCGTAAGTATGAAAATTATGTACATACGAAAATAAGACCTGTGAGTAAATAATACCTGAATGAAATTAATATATGTATGAAAATACTACATGTACGAAAAAAAAGACCCAATTGCTGATCTATACGAAAATAAGATCTGTAAACAATTAAAATCTGTATATATGAATTGATATTTGTACTAAAATAAGATCTAATTGAAAAATATGATCTATGCCAAAATAAGATATATATACGAAAATGAGCTTTGTTAAAAAATAACACCTGTATAAAAAATACTATATATGTACGAAAATAAGATCTGGAAAAACAATTATATACTGAAAATCTGTATGAAAATTATGTTTTCGACTAAGATTTTTACAAATCTTTTTATAAGATCTGTGAATATGAAATTTGCATGAAAATAATATCCTTAGGAAAATAAGATCTATACGAAAATACTACAAATGTATTAGTATGAACATAATATATCTGTTTCAGAATGATACGAAAAAGAGATCAAAATCTGTAAACAATAAGATATCTATATGAAAAATAAGATATCAATATGGAAATGATTTTTACCAATATAAAAGATAATTGAAAATACGTGTAGATTCTAATATGAAAATAATATCTATATCAAGTAAAAGAAAAGTAAATAACTTTATTGCTTTAAGTGCTTTAATTAGAAAATGCATAAACAAGATATTTCTATTTGAGAAAAGGAAAAAAATAATACAACGTGTGACACGTGCACATGACTGTCGGCAGCAATCAATGCGCTAATACGATGATTGGATTACTGGATTTTCGCACTTATCGTAATTGACACACACTTATTAAAGCCCATCATTAAAAGTGTTTATTGGCGATTTATCATAGTCACCAATCATATCAAATTTTCATATAGATATCTTATTTTTTTAAAGATTTTTTTACAGATTTTGTTATCAAACAGATATATTTTTACACAGATCTTTTTGCGTTAAAGATCTTATTTTATAAAAACATTATTTTCATATAGAGTAGTTTTTTCATATCATTCTGATAAAGATATTATTATCATACAAATATTATTTTCGTATAAAACTTATTCCTATACAGACATTATTTTTCATACAGCTTTTATTTTTCACAGATCTTATTTTCGTATAAATCTTATTTTCACAAGGATATTTATTTTCATACAGCTTTTATTTTCACAGATCTTAAGTTATTTTCGTAATAAATCTTATTTTAACAAGGATATTTTTTCATACAGCTTTTATTTCAACAGAATCTTATTTTCGTAAAGATCTTAGTAAAAAACAGAATTATTTCATACAGATCTTATTTTTCATATAGATCTTATATTCGTGCATATTATTTTCTTACAGATCTTATTTTTTTTTTCGTATAGATCACATTTTCTATAGCATCTTATTTTCGTATATACAGGTATTATAATTTTTTTTACATACATGTATATTATTTTCATATGTATCTTATTCTCGTAAGGATATTATTTTCATGCAACTTTCATTTTCACACATCTTACATTTGTAAAAATCTTAGTCGAATACAGACAATATTTTCATACAAATCTTATTTTCGTATAGTTTTTTTTCAATAGGATCTTTTTTTCGTACATATAGTATTTCCATACAGATCATATTCTCATTATTTTTGTACGAATATCAATTCATACAGGTTTTGACTTTGAACTGTTTACAGATCTTATTTTCGTACATGTAGTACTTTCATAAATAATTAACATTTTCATACAGGTATTAACTATTTACAGCGAGATCTTATTTTGGTATATACCTTTTTTCGTATGAACATTATTTCATACAGCTTTTATTTCTTTACAGATTTTATTTTCTTAGAGTACTGTTATGATTTTATTTTCGTACAGTACATATTCTTATATAGATCTAGATCTTATTTTCGTAGTCGTTGTTTCATGTTGTTTTTGCAATAGTTTTTTTTATTTTGATACTTTTGAGACATAAACAGTGTTTCTTGTCTCTGTTTTTTCACCACAAACATTTCTTGTCTTACCAGAGAATATTTCATTCTTAAAACTTAATTGCAAAATCATTAAAAGTGAAGTAAATACTATTTAGTATAAGTTATGAACCATGCAAATTTATTTATATTGCCATCTTGGTTATATGTTCATACAAGCGTTTTCTTACTATACTAAATTTGGAATATTTACCATATTTGCCGCACAAACGTCTAATATTTCATTACAAAACATTTTATTTCTTTATTATTTCATTCAACAAATATTTTAATAACAGCAAAAAATACGTTTTCAATACATTTTATCAAAATAAATCTTATTTTCGTAGACCCGATCGTATTTTCGATTTACACGACAATTCAAGCTATTCCATACTCAGTATTTTCGGCTCAAACTTCACTTTTTAAAATATATTTTTATTTGTGAAAATATTATTTCATTCATATAAATCAATTATTAAGAAACAAAAAATACATTTTTAATACATTATAATCAAAAAATAAATCATATTTTCGTAGACCCGATCTTATTTTCGCTTTACAAAACGGCTATTTGAGCTATTTTCGTACGATAGTATTTTCGGCTCAAACTTCACTTTTTTTAAATATTTTTTTGGTTCTGAAATTTTAATTGCTGTAAAATCATTCAATGAATGCATAAATTTATAATTTACATAATTATTTCAACAGATAAATGCACTATTTAAAAATAAATCTTATTTTCGTAGCCGCGATCTTATTTTCGCGAAAATAGCTTATTTTCGGTATCCATCTATACCCCGATTACTTCCCTTAGCGGTACGGACTAAATCCCGGACTATTCCCGGACTTTTACCGGACGGAGCAAATTCCCGGCGTTTTCAAGACCGGGAGCCGCGATTTTGAAAATCACGGACTTTTCCCGTTTTCCCGGTAGCGTGGGAACCCTGTACAATGTTGTGTTTTGTGTCACAAGGTTTGTCTATAAAATTGCCAGACCGATCAAACACACAGTAATGGCTGTTAACTTGCAATCAAGGCGAGTCACCCATTCAATAACCATTGATTTCTGGTGTTGTAAAGTCAATCAAAGCTTTCTTGGCCTGGCATACTCAATCTGCCAAATCTTGATCTTTAAACCCACCTTTTTCCTGAAATCAATGATTTTGGTCGCCCATTACAGTCATGCTATAATACTGTATAAAGTTAACTTTCTGTTGTTTTTTCCAAATATACTTCCATTTTGGGGCATTCCAGTCAGACAAAGTGTTCCGGATTAAAATAGGTGAAAAAGAAATTTTTAAGTCTATATGAAAAATTTCCCTCTTCAAATTTAATAACACTTATAATTAACCAAAATCATAAATTTTAAATCCATTAAAGCTAGTAAGTAGCTTATAACACCTGATATTCCTTCTAGGAGAAATTTTGAAGCAAACTGATTAAAATTAAAATTTACATTTATGCAATTTTTATAAAGTTTATTGTCCAAAAAAGATAATTTGCATCCAAAACAAATAAGTGTCACTTGTCGCCAAGCATGCTTTTTGACACTTTTTAAAGCCAAACATTGGAAATTTACCTTTAACTTAATTCTATTCAGTAAAATTAAAGTATAAAATGTAGAATTTTGAAACAAAATGATTAAATACAAAGTGGTTAATGTCACAAGGTTTGTCTATAAATTTATTTTGCCAGAAGTTCAAAAACATAGTAATGGCTGTAACTTGCAATCAAGGCCGAGTTACCATTCAATAATCATTGATTTCTGGCATTGTAAAGTCAATCAAAGCTTTTCTTGGCCTGGCATATTCAATCTGCATTAAGTTAACTTTCTAATTACTGACTACTGTTTTATTCCAAATTATTTCCATTTTGGTGTATTCCGTTGTCAGACAAAATGTTCCAAATTGTAATTGGTGAAAAAGAGAAATTTTGAAGCCAATTTATTAAATATTTACCTATATCTAACTTTGATAAGGGTATTAGCCAAAAACATTAACATTTTTCAAGTAGCTCTTATCACCTGATATATCTTTTTATGAGAAATTTTTAAGCAAACTGATTAAAATTTACTATTATGCAATTTGTTCAAAAAGTAGAATTTGCATCCAAAACAAATAAAAGTGTGTGTCCCTTGTCACCAGGCAGGTTTTCTTGACATTTTTAAAGCCAATTGAAAATTTACCTTTTACTAAATTCGACGGAGTATAATTAATTACAGTCTAAAATTTGAAACTAAGTTCTATAGAGTATAAATCTATAATATATTTCACAAAGTTTGTTTGTAAAATTGCCAGATGATCAAACACTCATTAACGGCTGTAACTTGCAACAGAGTTCAATAATCATCAATTTCAAGTTTTGTAAAGTCAAAGCATGTCTGGCCTGGAATATTAAATCTGCCAATCTTAATCTTTAACCCATTACACGATATACACGCCCTTTAACGCCTTTCCCCCCCCCCCCCCCCTGCCCCTTATTTGTTGTCTCAAATGGTGAAAAAATGCCTTATTTAGGCACCCAAACACTTTTTTTTATTTCAGAAAAGAAAATTTTGGACTTGTGAGAGGCTAAAAATGACGTCAGATCGATCACCAGGTAATGTGTAACCAACGCTAAAAAGCTTTTGACTCTATCTTAATCCATTCAGAATTTGCAGCACTTTGAAATCAATTTTGATGGAAAAATCAACGCAAAATAGTGATTTTTGGCAATTTTGAGGTCCCCTCGTTGCCATGGAAACAGGAAATTTTCGACTGAGCATGTTGTTACAAAGTCAATGGTCCAGTCAACATTTTTGCCAAGTTTGATTAGTATTGAAGCGGTTTTTATAGTTTTATAGCAATTTGAACTTGTAACGGGAGACTTTTCAATGAAAACAGCCATTTTTCACAAAATGCTCATGAAGTAATGGGTTAACCGGTGCATGATATTTCATGGCAAGACATCTTGTCAAATACAACTAAACAGTTTGAACAGTCTCAAATTGGAAACATGGACATGATGCCTATGTTTTTTCATCTTCCGGGAAATACAACCATCAATAGAATAGGACTTGGGGGAAAAATCCTAAGAAGACTCATTTCTGATTCTTTATTGTACAACTAATGGAACTAAATTCAAGCCAGCAGTTGTCTTTAAAAGAAAAACTATCCCAAAAGAAAGTTTTCCATTTGGAATATGTGTCTATGTACAGCATAAGGGTTGGGTTGATGAACATGTACAGAATCAGTGGCTAAATGATGTGTGGTATTGTCGGCCTGGAGGCCTTAGTAATGATAATAAGTCTTTGCTTGTGTGGGATATGTTTCATGCCCATTTAAAAGATAAAGTGAAAGGCAGACTAAAAGAGCGCAAGACAAGGATTCCAGGAGGTTGCACATCAGTGATGCAGCCTTTGGATGTGTCTTTGAATAAACCATTCAAGTGCAATATACATTGTAGCTGGATTGAGTGGATGATAAATGGTCCACATGGAACAACCCAGACTGGGAATCTTAAAAGACAGTCATGTGAAAGTATGTGAATGGATTGTTAATGAAAGAAAGGCTATACCTAAAGAAATGGTCATGTAATCTTTACTTAAATGTGGCATTTCAAACTCACTGGATTGAACAAACAGTGACATTTTGTTCGAGGAATTCACATCAAAATATGTACACGACAGTGACTGTGTTGAGGAAAATGTTGAGTCTGATGACTTCTACGTGTATGACCTAGCAATGACTGATGAACAAGTCAGAGAACTGTTCAACAAGGATGATGAAAATGATTTCAAGGGATTCTAAATGAACTTGATTAGAGTGATGTGAAACAATTTAAAGGGAAATCAACTTGTGACACTATGGTTAAAAATTTTTAATTAACACTAATATTTAGATAGACACACTGGTAATTATGAGCCATGGGTAAAAGGTGAAAACAGAAGAGGAACATGTCCAAGAACCAGATAACTGGTACACTTCAGCCTCATTAAAACGCTCATGTTGGGGTCCAATGTCTCAAAACCGCGTTCTAACGAGGCTCTCATTTAAGAACGCTCATTGCGAAATTACGGCTTTACCCCACCCACCACATATATAACGCTGATTTTTTTTACTTACTGTTCAATGAATATCCACATTATCTTTTTCTAAAACCATTCAATGATGTAAACATATATTATCTTCACAAATAATACTAATTATATTTAAAAGAAACGAAAAACTTTCGAAAGAAAATTATAAATCATGAATGTAGTGTAAACAGCCATTACAGTACTGTAAATTGACGTTTGATTAACTAGGGGACACAACTAAAGCTGGACTGTAAATAACACTGTAATTTACAGTCCAGCTTTAGTTGTGTCCCCTAGTAACCAATTACTTCCTGTCATGGCCGCTCTATTTACATTGCAGGATTTTAAATTGATTTTGGGCTTGTGGGTTATTTAATTCAGCGAGGTTTACATGTCAAAGATATGTGTGTGACTTGTAGTTTATTTATACTCACCACCGGTTGCCAATGTCACAGTTATGATATGAATTTGAGATTTTGGAAACAATTTGAAGACAGGTAAAACAACAAAAGAGCGGATAAACGCTTACCTGGACATGTTTTTCACACCTTTGGCGCTCATAAATGTCCTAATAACAATTGTTTATTGTACTTGACTGTCAAATTGAGCAAGCGTTATTATAAGCACGCTATAAATCTAAGTCTACTTAAAAAAAAATTATTTTTTGGGGGGGGAATTTTTTTTTTTGGGGGGGGGGGGGCCAAGGTCTATGAGCGCTATACTGAGATTAGCGTTATAGTGAAGAGCGAGTTATCGAGGCTACAGTGTATGTTCATGTAAAGTGGGTCGGGTGTAACCAAGACCATTACTGATGGGTAAATCAGAAAAACCTGGGTGTTTTAGATTAGAGTGTCATCAAGAACTTGAAGGCTTACTAGAGAAAACTGCTTCTACAGACATTTATATGTAAGATGGATTGTGGCACCTCGGTCCTGAAGCTGTGTAAGGAAGTGATATTTTTAGATGCCATTCAAAGTACAGTAAAAGCCTGTGTATCAGTGAAGCCTGAAAACTATTGAGCTGTTTCACAATTCAGCTGGGTGTACTCCCGAAGACATAGCAAGTGAGTAAGAGGAGATATATGACGAGGATTATATACATCCCTCTTGCAGAGCTTGCTTGTCAGTTTCAGCTGCATATGTGTGATTTTAAATAATATGGAAATAGACTGTCCTACCGAAGACAATGGTGATGAATGGGAAAAACAAGCAATTATCATAGTATTGCAAGAAATCCATAAGTCCCCTACCGGTTAGAACCCCATCAACATTCTGAAGGGCCATTGGCCATTCACTAATGTTTCAATTTTTCTCTATTTTAAGTAAATTTGTTGGAAATGTTCTTTAAAAGTGATCACAGGAAACAGTTTTTATGAACAGACAGACAGACGGACTGAAAGACACTCTAAAGTTAATATTTGAAACATCCCTGTTACCAAAATATAACATCTTAAAAAGCAAAATTCTTAAAGAGGAGATAACTCTGGAATTAAAGATGCAATTTCATAAAAATGTTCAGCTCTTTTTGACTAATCACAAATATTGTTATATTTGCCATGTTTTAAGCCTATTTGTTGCCAAGGCAACCAATATTTTTTCAAAATAGGAAAAACAGATAAGACATGCATAATCTAAAGACTGCCATCTACCCATATGTCAAGTTTCATAAAAATATTTCCAGTACTTTTTGAGTTATCACTGGATTCAGTTTATGTGTAAAATTTGCCCTATTTTCAGTCTATGTGTTGCCATAGCAACCAGAATTTTCAACATAGGAAGAAAAGAAAAAGACGTAACATAATCTCCAGACTGCCATCTACACATATTACAAGTTTCATAAAAATATTTCCAGTACTTTTTGAGTTATCACTGGATCCAGTTTATGTGTAAAATTTGCCATATTTTCAGCCTATTTGTTGCCATAGCAACCAGAATTTTCAACATAGGAAGAAAAGAAAAAGACGTGCATAATCTCCATACTGCCATCTATCCATATATCAAGTTTCATAAAAATATTTTCAGTACTTTTCAAGTTATCGCAGGATCCAGTTTTGTGGACGGACTGACAGACAGACGGACGGACGGACAGACAGTCAGACGGACGGAGGGTAAACCTAAAGTCCCCTCCGATAAACCGGTAGGGGACTAAAAACTTCAGTTGAGGCACATGAGAATGACTCTTTAGATTATAAAATTGAGGAAATGGACACTGAATTTTTTGGCAGTAATCTGATTCATATAGAAGTGCTTAAAATGATGGAACAAATTTATAAGAATAATTCGTTTTCACAACAACCACTGTAGTTTCAAAGAGAGGCATGAATATAATTTTAATAATATTTAACAATTATAATAAACAACCATATTTATGAAAATCATATCATTTTAAGCAAGGGAAAAGTTGTTTCTTTGTGAAATAAATGCACATTATGCAATAATGGAAACATTACATTTAGGAAGTAGAAAGATTGGACAGAGATGTATTAGAACACAGTTTGTGCATATTGTTGGGCGCCTGGTTAACTTTAAATTACTTAATGTGGGCAGGGTCGCTGTGGAAAAACGTACAATTGGTTGATAACAGCATTTTTTTTCTTAGCTACATAATAATAATTATGTAGGATTTTAATAATATGGAAACAGACTGTCCTAATGAAGACAAAAGTGATTAATGGGAAAAGAACCATTTGTTTTAACAACAACCACTGTTGTTTCAAAGAGGAGCATAAATATAATTTTAGTAATATTTAACAATTATAATCAACAACCATATTTATGAAATCATATCCTTTTAAGCAAGGGAAAAGTTTTTTCTTTTGTGAAATTAATGCACATTATGCACGGTGTTGAGACATTGGACCCCAACATGAGGCTGTAGTGTATTTACCTAATATTTTACTTTGCTTTATTTTGTTGATCTTGTTTACCATATTTTACACATTTCACCCTTAGATTAACAGTGCACTTGTTTTCTTGTTTTTGTTATCCTTGCTATATTTTTTTTAATAACACTGTTTTTCTTCCCTCCTTTTACTAACTTTGTTCGTAGTTTTTTGTTATTCTTGCTATATTTAAAACAAGAGGGCCATGATGGCCAAGAGGGCCATGATGGCCCTGAGGTCGCTCACCTGTATATAGGCCCCTGGAGCGGGGCAAGTTTAAACCCCAGGGCTTTTATTTGAACAAACTTGGAAGAACACCCATTAGAAGATGTTTCATGATGTTAAGTTTTTACTACACACATAAAATGAAAAACAATGACCTTCCCATACCCCCCCCCCCCCCCTGGGAGGGCCAATTTTAATCCAAAGGCTTTTATTTGAACAAACTTGGTAGACACCCATAAGATGTTTCATGCTGAACATCTAAGCTCTAGCTCATTGGGTTTTTTAAAAGAACATTTTTTTAAGTTTTTACTATATGCATATAGTTAAATACAATGACACCCTGGGGCGGGACCAATTTTGACCCCAGGGCTTTTATTTGAACAATCTTGGTAGACACTCATTAGAATATGTTTCATGCTTAATATCTTAGCTCTAGCTCTTTGGGTTCTTTAAAAGAAGATTTTTTTTAAGTTTTTACTATAATGCATATAGGGAAAATCAATGACCCCCTGGGGCGGGCAATTTTGACCCCAGGGCTTTTATTTGAACAAACTTAGTAAAACACCCATTAGAAGATGTTTCATGCTAAATATCTTAGCTCTAGCTGTTTGGGTTCTTTAAAAGAAAATTTTTTAAGTTTTTACTATATGCATATAGGGAAAATCAATGACCCCTGGGGCGGGCCCAATTTGACCCCAGGGCTTTTATTTGAACAAACTTGGTAGACACAGATTAGAAGATGTTTCATGCTAAATATCTTAGCTCTACTTTTTTGGGTTTCTTTAAAAGAAATTTTTTTAAAGTTTTTACTATATGCATATAGGGAAAATCAATGACCCCCCAGGGCGGGGCCAATTTTGACCCCCAGGGCTTTTATTTGAACAATCTTTGGTAGATATCCATTAGAAGATGTTTCATGCGAAATATCTAAGCTCTAGCTCTTTGGGTTTTTAGAAGAAGATTTTTTAAGTTTTTACTAATATGCATATAGGTAAAATCAATGACCCCCTGGGGCGGGGCTAATTTTTGACCCCAGGGCTTTTATTTGAACAAACTTGGTAGACACTCATTAGAAGATGTTTCATGCTAAATATCTTAGCTCTACCTGTTTGGTTCTTTAAAAGAAATTTTTTTAAGTTTTTACTATATGCATATAGGGAAAATCAATGAACCCCTGGGGCGGGGCCAAATTTGACCCCAGGGCTTTTATTTGAACAAACTTGGTAGACACCCATTAGAAGATGTTTCATGCTAAATATCTTAGCTCTAGCTCTTTGGGTTCTTTAAAAGAATTTTTTTTAAGTTTTTACTATATGCATATAGGGAAAATCAATGACCCCCTGGGGCGGGCAATTTTGACCCCAGGGCTTTTATTTGAACAATCTTGGTAGATATCCATTAGAAGATGTTTCATGCGAAATATCTAAGCTCTAGCTCTTTGGGTTTTTTAAAAGAACATTTTTTTAAGTTTTTACTATATGCATATAGGGAAAATCAATGACCCCCTGGGGCGGGGCTAATTTTGACCCCAGGGCTTTTATTTGAACAAACTTGGTAGACACTCATTAGAAGATGTTTCATGCTAAATATCTTAGCTCTAGCTCTTTGGGTTCTTTAAAAGAAATTTTTTTAAGTTTTTACTATATGCATATAGGGAAAATCAATGACCCCCTGGGGCGGGGCCAATTTTGACCCCAGGGCTTTTATTTGAACAAACTTGGTAGACACCCATTAGAAGATGTTTCATGCTAAATATCTTAGCTCTAGCTCTTTGGGTTCTTTAAAAGAATTTTTTTTAAGTTTTTACTATATGCATATAGGGAAAATCAATGACCCCCTGGGGCGGGCAATTTTGACCCCAGGGCTTTTATTTGAACAAACTTAGTAGACACCCATTAGAAGATGTTTCATGATAAATATCTTAGCTCTAGCTGTTTGGGTTCTTTAAAAGAAATTTTTTTTAAGTTTTTACTGTATGCATATAGGGAAAATCAATGACCCCCCAGGGGCGGGGCCAATTTTGACCCCAGGGCTTTTATTTGAACAATCTTGGTAGACATCCATTAGAAGATGTTTCATGCGAAATATCTAAGCTCTAGCTCTTTGGGTTTTTTATAAGAAGATTTTTTAAGTTTTTACTATATGCATATAAGGAATCAATGACCCCCTGGGGCGGGGCCAATTTTGACCCCAGGGCTTTTATTTGAACAATCTTGGTAGACACTCATTAGAAGATGTTTCATGCTTAATATCTTAGCTCTAGCTCTTTGGGTTTTTTAGAAGAAGATTTTTTAAGTTTTTACTATATGCATATAGGGAAAATCAATGACCCCCTGGGGCGGGCAATTTTGACCCCAGGACTTTTATTTGAACAAACTTAGTAGACACCCATTAGAAGATGTTTCATGCTAAATATCTTAGCTCTAGCTGTTTGGGTTCTTTAAAAGAAAATTTTTTAAGTTTTTACTATATGCATATAGGGAAAATCAATGACCCCTGGGGCGGGCCAATTTTGACCCCAGGGCTTTTATTTGAACAAACTTGGTAGACACCGATTAGAAGATGTTTCATGCTAAATATCTTAGCTCTACTTTTTTGGGTTCTTTAAAAGAATTTTTTTTTAAGTTTTTACTATATGCATATAGGGAAAATCAATGACCCCCCAGGGACCGGGCTAATTTTGACCCCAGAGCTTTTATTTGAACAATCTTGGTAGACATCCATTAGAAGATGTTTCATGCGAAATATCTAAGCTCTAGCTCTTTGGGTTTTTTAGAAGAAGATTTTTTAAGTTTTTACTATATGCATATAGGGAAAATCAATGACCCCCTGGGGCGGGGCCAATTTTGACCCCAGGGATTTGATTTGAACAATCTTGGTAGACACTCACTAGAAGATGTTTCATGCCAAATATCTAAGCTCTAGCTCTTTGGGTTTTCTAGAAGAAGATGTTTAAAGTTTTTTCTTTTGGTTGCCATGGCAACCAGAGTTCTGCATGTTATGGAATTCTTTGAACAACTTTGTTAAGGCTTCACACAAGGAACATCCCTGTGAAGTTTCATTATGATCTGCCTTATGGTTTCAGAGGAGATGTCGTTTGAAAAGTCTGAACGGACAACGTACGACGGACGACGGACGAAGAGTGATCCTAATAGCTCACCCTGAGCATATGCTCAGGTGAGCTAAAAAAAACAAACTGTTTTTCTACCTTCTTTTTACTAACTTTGTTCGTAGTTTTTTTGTCTGTTTTATTTTGTTTGTTGTTTTTCATTTTGTTTTTTGAACTACGAGGAAAAATTGCTGCTATGGTTGAATCGAGGAAGAGGAAGGCGTACACCATCGTAGAGAAGCTTCACATTGTGGATAGGATCAAGAGTGGAGAAACACATACGAAGATGGGCAAAAAGACAGGAGTAGCGGGTTCTACATTACATGGATGGCTTAAGGATGAGGGTCAATTACGGGCCGCTACCAGCACAATGGACGATGGTGGTCAGATAAGGAAAAGAGCCAGACATGCCAAAGACCATAACCTTGAGACAGCCATTCTTACATGGATTAATAAAGCAAGGTCCTAAGGCTTGCCTGTCTCTGGTCCTGTTATCTGGGCCCAGGCAAAGGAGATGAACCAGGAGTTGAATGGCGATGATAGCCAGTTTGAAGCATCTAATGGATGGCTCTCCAGGTTTAAGCACTGTCATTCAATCTCCCTGGTTACTATAAGAGGAGAACAACGGTCCATGGACTAGAGTGCAGCAGCAGCTTACCCGAAGGAGCTAAGGAAATTGGTGATGGACCAACAACTATGTGCTGACCAGATATACAACTGCGATGAGACGGCGCTTTACTTCAAGATGCTCCCTGACAAAACATTGGTTTGCAAGACTGACACCCAGAAAACACTAGGCTTCAAGCAGGCTAAAGATTGTTTTACTGTCTTATGCTGTAATAAGGCAGGAATGCATAAGCCTGCTCCCCTACTGATAGGGAAGTTTGGGAAACCAAGATGCTTCCATCACATTAATATGAGTAGCCTCCCATCTCTCTACAGGCATTCTAAGAATGCTTGGATGACGTCAACAATTTTTGAGGAGTGGTTTCATGAGGAGTTTGTGCCTTCTGTCAGGAAACACCTGCGCCGTAAAAAGTAAGAGGCGAAGGCTATTCTTCTCATGGACCACTGCCCTGCTCATCCGGGTGTCGAGTCATTGACGTCACTGGACCGTAAGATTAAAGCTGTGTTTTTGCCCAAAAACACCACTTCAAAATTGCAGCCTATAGATCAGGGGATAATTGCCAATTTAAGCGCAACTACCGGCGTAATCTCACAGGCATTATGATTGAAAGCAAAATGTCTGTGTCTGATTACCTGAGCAAGTTGAACTTAATGGAAGCAATTCATCTCTGTGGGGATGCATGGATAGAGGTTTCAACGAAGACAATTGTTGGCTGTTGGAGAAAGGGACTAGGAGCGGCGTTCGAGCAGGAGGATAACTTGGGATGTGAGGAGTTGGACGGATTTAACGAGGAGGATTTGGCGATAGCAGAGCGGTGAGCAACGGAGATGGGGACCTTCACAAATCAAGAATTGAAGACAGCTAGACAGTTATTTGATTCTGATATGAATGATATATGCATCCAGAATTGGATAACTGCCGACAACGAGGTCCCCACCCACCACTTGTTGAAAGACGAGTAAATCATCGATAGTGTCAGGGGCAGAGCTGCATCAGTACTAAGTGTGTAGTACTTAAGTACCAGTACCAGTACTTGGCAAATTATGCAGTACCATTACCAGTACCAGTACTAGATTTTAGCTCAGTACTGCAGTACCAGTACTTTTTTTGGTGAAGTAATTATCAGTACCATTACTTTTATAAATTCATCAAAGTTTGAATAAAAACACAGTGTCAAATAAATAATCGCAAATATTATTCAGCAAAGAAATAAAATCATAATTTACTTTAAAGTTAACATAACATTTTTACAACTTTATAGTTTTAACATACTTTTTACAAACAATATTTACAACAATAATTCATGTCATATCTCATTGTTTAGTAACCAGTCAACTGTAATACAATGCAATCATCTTTCATTTAAAACACAACAGTCTTTAGTTGTCTTTCACACCTTCACACCTCTGTTCAATTTTTACCAAAGTAAATAACAACTTTTTATCGTGCTAACAATATCACTTGAAATAGGATTATTTAGAATAGAAGCAATTTTGCTCTTTTACTAGTAAATACAAAGTAATAAAAGATTTTAATTAGGATATTTTAGGGTAAACAGTTATTGAGTCTGTTTATCTCAATTTAATTTTTACTTAAAGTCTTTGGTGCTTTTTTATGATGCATTTAACATTTGAAGGAATATTGCGGCAAATTAGCTATAGATTTACCAGTACCAGTAATGCAGCTCTGGTCAGGGGACAGACAACCACCGAAGAAGTTGAAGAGGAAGAAGAAAACATTGTGTATGAGCTACTACCCAAAATTTCTGATGTGTTATGTTCTCCAGAATAGGTGAAGCGCTGGATTGAAACATCAAAGCGTAGCACTGAATCTAAAGTTCAGGCCATCAGGAATCTCATACATGATGCAAGGATGGATGCAAGGGAAAGTACAGTTCAGCGGAAGATGACTGATTTTTTTCACAAGAGACAGCAGGCAAGACGATTAATTTAGTCCCATCAACTAGGTATCAATTTTCATGACTACACATAACTCACGTTAACACCGTTGTTTTACTGGAAATTTATAAAACATTTGTTGTTTATATTTTTAATTCGTATATGAGCGTTATAAACAGATACTCGTTACAATGAGGTCTTGAGATCATGGACCCTGACATGAGCGATATAACAAAGCTCCAGTGTATTCACTTCAGCAACAACCACTGTAATTTTAAAGAGACGCAAGAATATAAATTTAAAAATAATTAAAAATGATAATAAACAACCATATTTACAAAAATCACAGATTTTAAGCAAGGGAAATGTTTATTTGTGAAAAAAAGCAGCAAATTATTCAATAACAAAAACTTGACGTTATGGAGTGCAAAATCCTGAAATAAAATAATTTGAAAGAGACACATGAATATAATTTAAATAATGATTAAGAATGATAATGAACAACCATATTTATGAAAATCACATCAATTTTAAGCAAGGGAAAACTTGTTTCTCTTGTGAAACAAACGCACATTACCTGTATTATTATTGACTGTAATTCAGTATTCAAAAGAAAACTCTTATTGCGTGTGTGAGAAAAAGTTGGGGATAACAGAAAAAATGGTGCATGATTGGAGATCAAAAGAACAGAAGTTATGTGATGCATCATCCAAGTCATTTAATTAAGAAGCTAAGAACTGTTCTCTCACCTTACGATGAATTAGAAAATAAGTTAAAACAATGGATCATTGAACTCGGATGGATATATAGTGACACGTGCTAGAGCACTTCAACTTTCAAAGGAATTTTGGTTATACTGACTTTAAGGCATCAAATGGTCGGTGAACCCGTTTCCTCAATCGTCATGGAATGACATTGAGGCAACGCACTCATACTGCGCAGAAACTGCCTAGTGATGTGGACGATAAAGTGACTTCTTTCCATGAATTTGTCATTGATCTTAAAAAATAGAAACAAATTTGAACTAGGGTGTATTGGAAATATGGACGAAACGCCAATGTTTTTTGACATGCCTGGAAATCCGACAGTTGATTTTAAGGGGGCAAGTTCAGTATTTAGTAAAGACAACAGGGGCAGAAAAATCTCATTTTACGGTAGTGCTATCCTGTTTAGCAGATGGTACCAAACTTAAGTCTGCTATTGTGTTCAAAAGGAGAACTATGCCAAAAGAACAGTTACCAAAGGATATTGTAGTGTATGTTCAAGAAAAGGGATGGGTGGATGAAAACGTCCTAATGAAATGGTTGAATGATGTATGGTTTGATCAACCTGGAGCACTTCTAAATATACGAGGGTTGTCCAAAAAATTTGTGCACTGCAGTTATTGTCGTGTGAGTTGTTAATAGAAAAACATTAATTATATATCACTTAAAGAGGAGATATATCTTAAATAAGAAAAACAAAAGAAAAAAACGTGTGACCGGCATGTCCTGAAAACGAATCGTCATACGGTTACCTTGGTAACGTAATACCGGCGCACGACAAAAAATTGGGTTAGTTCATTGCTTTGATACATCACGGTATTCTTTAAACACTACATATTACCGTTAAAATTCAGGGAAAAGTGTGTGTACGTATTCCTAGTCACTAGAAAATATGGAGTCATTTGCTTTATTGTAACAGTCGTAAACAGAAATTTCTGTGTGGTTGTCAATACTGTAATTACGTGAAAATGTCAGTCGCTAAACGTCCGAAATACGGACGATCATTAGATTTGGTGCCGATATTGGTAAAACACCAACAGATACCTACAAAGAACTTAAAAGGGCAAGCAGAACAAGTTCAGTGTCACGAAGGCTGATTTTTAAATGGCACAAACGCTCTGTGGAAGAGAAAGAGTGTCGGTAAACGATGACAACAGGTCAGGCAGACGTCCGTCCGTAATGCCGGCGCATGTGACGAGGGTTTTCCTCTATTGACAGTAAAACAAATTATAACATAAAAATAGCAAATACAATTTAACAAGCAACAAACAATTAATACAATTACAGCAATGAACTAACCCAAGTTTTTGTCATGCACCGGTATTACGTTACTAAGGTAACTCAATGACCATTCTTTTACACGACACCCCGGTTACTTGACTTTTTCTTTTGTTTTCTTATTTGAGACAGAGTCCTCTTTCAAGTGATATATAATTTATTTGTTTTTATCAATAAATCTGTCGACAATAACTGCAGTGCACAAATTTTTTGGACAACCCTCGTAAAGTCTTTACTTATATGGGATAATGTTCCGTGCTCACTTGTTGGAAAGTGTAAAAAACAACCTGAAGCAAAAAAGGACTTATAAAGCTGTTATTCCTGGTGGATGTACTTCTATAATTCAGCCTTAGGAAGTGTTTCTTAACAAACCCTTTAAAGCAAACATGAGAGAAAAGTCGAATAAGTGGATGGTTGAAGGGCCAAAACAGCTGACTAAAGCAGGCAATTTGAAACGACCTGAAATTTCCACAGTATGTCAGTGGGTGATTTACTCATGAGGTGAAATTTCAAAAGAAATGGTTATGAAATCTGTCCTCAAGTGTGGAATTTCAAATTCATTAGATGGAAGTGAAGATGATGAACCCTTCTCTGAGTTTCTTGCCAGTAGCAAGCATGATGTTGTGCCTGAAAATGAGGAAAATGACCAGGACACAGATATTTACGCTGACACTGAATGCCAGTTTAATGAACTCTTTGTTGAAAGTGACGATGAGGAGTTTGAAGGCTTCTAAACAAAACATTATAGAAATATATGTACTGTTAAAATGAGGCACACATTGTCTTTTAGTGAGAAATGAAATATATACAGTTGACTAAGTTGTTTTTTGAGGGCAAAGATTCATATCAATGAACTTTACATATTGTTCAGTGAACTTGTATCATTTTATATCATATGTTACTTTTGCAGTTTTACATTGAAAATGAAATAAAAAAAATAAAAAAAATAAAAATAAAGAGAAAAGAGATGATGAAATAAAAAACCAACATACAATAATGTGTTTCTATTTTTATTATGACAACTTTATTCATGTCCATCCAAAACTCATTCTCATGATTTTTAACAATTTTCCATCAAAACTGAGGTGCAGTACTATTTTCTCCCTGTTAAAATATCCTACCCGTCTTATAAGAGGGTCTAAGCTAAAAATTCCTATTACGAGTCAAAATTAGGACACCGTCTTATAAGCGATCCGTCTTATAGGCGAAATACTGTAAGCCTTTATTTGAGAAGGCTACAAGTCAGAAATTGACAGCTCAAGAGTTAAAAATGGTGAACACATTGTTCAATATGTACAACATGATTCAAGGGAAGCAACCTGGTGTCTTTTCAAACATGGAATTAGACTGATTCAAGAAGGGTGATGACCATGTCACATTAAATTCTGATGGGAAAAAGTTTTATTTCCTTAGTACATCAGCTCACAAGACCGCCTTTGTGTTCGTGGCGTATATATATATGCAGGAAGATTTGTGGGATCACTTGAAGGTCTACATCAGCCATATAAGACCTAAGCCACATGAATCTAAATACAAGAACATTCTGTTCTTGAACAGTGGCTACAAGAGCATTTATAATATCACCAATGATTTGACATCATTCTTGCCACATATTGAGCCCAAGTTAAAAGGGTTCACAACTTATCACAAGCTTGGGTTCACAGAACCTTGAGCAAAAAGAGCTCAGCATTTTGCATGGTATGTTGGCACATTCAGCTGCTACTGCCGAAAGGCATTGTCTTAAGGGCAATGATCAGGCACTTCCTCACAAGGCTGGCATTCCACTTATTGCCTCTCTTTTGGACAAGTTTTCTGGAGGTCAGCGTGTATCCGATGTCTTTTCAATGTCTACTGAGCTAAACAAAGCCCTTACAGTTGATAATATTGACACTTTGGAGAACTATAAAAGAAAAGTGTTTGCAAATGAATGCATTAATAATGACACAAAGGAGTGTGATTACGTGGCACCTACTCAACAGGTACCTGTTCTTGGACCAAGCATAGAGAAAGTACCTGTTCCTAGTACTAGCACAGTGGCTTAATCTGATTCTGCAAGTGATTGTGGAAGCAATAGCGGAAGCAGCAGCTCGCGATGACAGACAATGCAAAGATGAAAGCAATTGTGGAACTCCTTAAGATCACTGTTGATAGTGACCTTCCAAGAGCAGCCGATTTTAGAAAGGCTATGCAGTTAAACCCAGCCCTAACCATAATAGCGGACAATAAGCAGATAAAGTCAATGGGTGGGTATGCAATAGAAAAGAGAAATAGATTAAGGGCAGAAGTGATAGTGCATGAATGTAGACATTCGCTGCATATGCCTGACTTGGAGAAACAAATGGAAGATCAGTTGAAGCAGCGCAACTGGTTCACAAAAAAATTATTCGATGCTGTGCTATTGAAAAGCAAAAAGCTCATGGGAAGGCTTGCACTGGTGTGCATAATTCATACATACCATATTTCCAGCCACCCAGATAGGGGGATTTGGCTTTAAAAATTATTAATTATGCCGGAACAGAGTTTTTGGACATAAGAAAGTCAAAGATTGTTATGGGGATGGCAGAAACACTGGGAGTATGGGTGTCTATGCAATAACCCAACATTTGGCAACTAAAATATTGAAGATAGCTCATGGGAAGGCTTGCACCATTGTGCATATGCCGGAACAGAGCTTTTGGACATAAGAAAGTGAAAGATTGTTATGGGGATGGCATAGACAATGTGTGAGAGTGGTCTATGATAGGGCGGTCTCCTCGTGGCGTAGATTGGAAACGTCTCTTTCTATGAAAGAGGCGGCCAACAGCCCTAAATCAACATGATAAACAAATTTTCGCCTATTTTTGGGGGTTTTTTTTTACATCTGTTTCTTTAACGTAATTCTATCAGATAGCATCAGATCTTGACTAAATTAAGCTTAAAATGTGTGTATGGATATTTTGTAAACATTGATGTATGTTTCATTAATATCTAACAAAGAATGTTAAAGCTATACCCCGAAAACCTTACCCCCTACCCGGATTTCCGTCTTAAAGAGTTTGAGAATTTTTACCCCCAATTTGTGCTCGTAAATTATTTATTTTTCATTCGATTTCTTTGAAACAAGAATTTGTAACAGAGTTACCAACGTCCCCCGCCTCGGGGGTTATATATGAAGCATAAAATTTCAGAAGATTGAGGTATGGATCTCAGGACTTTTAGTCCAAAATTATGATCAGATGCTAGATCTGCAAATGCAACAATAAACTTATTAAAGAAATAAAATGAAACACGGAATTTAAAAATCTATAATGTTAAGCTTTGAACTCTAAGTGTGACCTTGGAGGTAGGGACACATGTTTTGCGCCTGACAAATTGTCTTATTATTGTGATTAATTGTGCATTGTATGTGTATGTTAATGCTTAATGAGGGTCCATCCGCCCTTCCGGGCACAAAAAGCAGCTTTCGCTGTCGAGTACGGACCCCGGACATGTCACCAGTCATGCCCTTAAAGTATGTTATAGTTCTAAAATGGTGACCTGTTTGATTGGAATTCAGTAATTCACTGAATGAGCCCAAAGAAAATTCTATTGTTTTTAGATTTATTAATGAAATAATACACGGGAGGCCAATGAGACCATTGTGTGCATTATGTTGTTAAGTAAAAGAATGTGTTGCTGCCTAAAATAAAGGATCAAGAAGAGGACGGGTAAGGTTTTCCTGACATATAGACGCACGGACAAGCAATGGTGCTTCGGACCGGTGTTTTTTGGTTCGGTGCCACAGACAAGCAAAACGGACAGACAAGTTCACTCCTTCCAGTTTTTCAGCTCCGCCATGGACAATGGACTGCTTCCCTCATCTGGTGGGTCTAGAAGAACTCTTCCACGTCTTCAGTCTTCGAAGATGTCTTCTTTGACCTCCCCCCTTAATGCCTACTTTGAGAGTGCAACATTTTTGGGGCTTGGTCATGGACTTCTCATCCCCTCAAAGTGGTCTTCTTCATCCCGTCATGTAGTTCTTCCAGATGTCTCAGATATATCGAGATAACCGCCTCATATGTTACCATCACTTGCATATCGATCCGACTGCCGGTAAGCCACAGACAATTTAGTAATTTATAAAATATGAAATGATTTCCGAAAGATAAATTCTGCCTATATCGGTCCAATTTTGAATTTTGTTTTGTTGAAGTATGGAAAGCCACAGACGCATTTTATTGTTTTAATTAACTTTATTAAGAAATTTATTTTCAGTCAGTGAAGTGTTGTTGCCAAGGCCGTCACAAAGCACTAGCAGTTTAATGGTGCCACAGACATTGGTTGCCACGGTCAATTTTGAATTTTGATGAAATGCCTAAAAGATAGGGTAGCCTTCCTTCGGTCCAATTTTGATATTTAATAAATGTTATATAAAATTTGTGTACTCGGTCCTTTATTCATCAACGGCCCACTCTTAGAGCAAATTTTTATTGGCGATTTGCCTTTATTTCCAAAATAAAAATATATAAAAGTTTACAAAAAATACATTTAAACAAAGAACGTGAGACTCAGCAAATGATATAGAACAGAACAACCTAAAATGTGTGCCTAAATTAAATTGATGGGCTGCTTTATTTTTGTTTGGACCTGTTCCCTTCTATATCATTCTTCACGTATAACCTGAGATTAGCTCATATAACTGTATGTTTCATTACGGGGTCTGATTGTGTCCATATTGTATGGCTCATTTGGGGTTGTATTGCGGGAACTATTATTTATCCTTATTGGCCTTAATTTGTCCAACATTGTGTTGGCTCATATGGGACAGGTAATTATTAAACAAGGCACATCTAATTGGGCTTCATAATGTCCAATCTCAGGTTATTTGCAAGCATCATCTCACAAAAAGTAATATATGCACAAAAAGATAAAACATTACAAATGACACTTAAATTGATTGATTTTGTTTTTATCTAAATAGAGTCTTATTTCTTTATTTTTAGAAAAATAGTACCTACATGGTTTGACTCCTATTCAAGTTATATAAGTTATATTAAACAAGATATGTTTGTAAAACATGTATGCCCCCTATCAGCAGCCAATTAGTCATGTGATAAGGTTATTATGACTTCTGACCCAGTGATCAAACAATTAATAAGGGTTATCAAGTATCTACTGGTCATGACCTTAACCTTTGACCCCTTGACCCAAAACTCAATAGGGGTCATCTGCTGGTCACGACCAATCATCATACAAAGTTTGAAGTTCCTAAGCCTAAGCGTTTTTAGTTAATTGATCGGAAACCGTTTTAACATACAAGGTCAATGTGACCTAGACCTTTGACCCCTTGACCCCAAAATCAATAGGTCATCTGCTGGTCATGACCAATCACCATACCATGTTTGAAGTTCCTAGGCCAAAGGGTTCTTAAGTTATTGATTTGAAAGCATTTTTACCTACAAGGTCAAAGTGACCTTGCCCTTTGACCCCTTAACCCAATATCAATAGGGGTCATCTACTGGTCATGACCAATAATCATACCAAGTTTGAAGTTCCTAGGCCTAAGGGTTCTTTAGTTATTGATCGGAAACCGTTTTTACCTAAGAGGTCAATGTGACCTTGACCTTTGACCCCTTGACCCCAAAATCATTAGGGTCATCTACTGATCATGACCAATCACCATATCAAGTTTGAAGTCCCTAGGCCTAAGGGTTCTTTCGTTATTGATCGGAAACCGTTTTTACCTACAAAGTCAATTTGACCTTGACCTTTGACCCTTGACCCCAAAATCAATAGGGGTCATCTGCTGGTCATGACCAATCACCATACCAAGTTTGAAGTTCCTAGGCTAAGGGTTCTTTCGTTATTGATCGGAAATCGTTTTTACCTACAAGGTCAATGTGACCTTGACCTTTGACCCCTTAACACCAAAATCAATAGGGGTCATCTGCTGGTCATGACCAATCACCATACCAAGTTTAAAGTTCCTAGGCCTAAGGGTTCTTTTGTTATTGATCAGAAACCGTTTTTACCCAAGAGGTCAATGTGACCTTGACCTTTGACCCCTTAACCCCAAAATCAATAGGGGTCATCTGCTGGTCATGACCAATCACCATACCAAGTTTGAAGTTCCTAGGCCTTTAAGTTCTTTAGTTATTGATCGGAAACCGTTATTGCTTACAAGGTCAATGTGACCTTGACCTTTGACCCCTTGACCCCAAAATCAATAGGGGTCATCTACTGATCATGACCAATCACCATACCAAGTTTTAAGTTCCTAGGCCTTAAAGTTCTTTAGTTATTGATCGGAAACCGTTTTTGCTTACAAGGTCAATGTGACCTTGACCTTTGACCCCTTAACACCAAAATCAATAGGGATCATCTACTGATCATGACCAATCACCATATCAAGTTTGAAGTTCCTAGGCCTTAAGGTTCTTTAGTTATTGATCGGAAACCGTTTTTGCTTACAAGGTCAATGTGACCTTGACCTTTGACCCCTTGACCCCAAAATCAATAGGGATCATCTACTGATCATGACCAATCACCATATCAAGTTTGAAGTTCCTAGGCCTTAAGGTTCTTTAGTTATTGATCGGAAACCGTTTTTGCTTACAAGGTCAATGTGACCTTGACCTTTGACCCCTTGACCCCAAAATCAGTAGGGGTCATCTACTGGTCATGACCAATCACCATACCAAGTTTGAAGTTCCTAGGCCTAAGGGTTCTTTAGTTATCACTCGGAAACCATTTGGTCTACGGACCGACGGACCGACGGACCAACGGACCGACGGACCGACAAGTGCAAAGCAATATACCCCCTTTTCTTCGAAATGGGGGCATAATTAAAGTTGATTAACAAAGTCCCGAATCTGAGTCAAACCCTACTTCAGAATAACTGTCAGCTCATAATCAGGTCATAGACTGCTATTGTTGTTTTGTGGCCTGGACGTGTTGAGGACCTTTATTTTATTTCAAGACCTGTCTGACAGCCATTCTGATGTAGTGTAGCTACTAGTGTTATTTAATAAATACATACTTTATCAAAATAATGCTACATTGAATAAATAATCCCTTTATTTCTATTTAATGAGAAATTAAAATGTTCATAAGCATTTACTATATTGAGCTTAAATTCAAAATCGGATAGTAAATGTACCAATAACGACATGGAAGACAAGTGCTCTCGACCAATCAGAGAGCCGCTTATATATCCTATGTTCGGCATGAAAACCAACTAAATGATATTTTTGGTAATTTTTTCGTCTTATTTTCTAATATTTAATGAAAAACCACACGTTATCTCAATCCATATTGATATATACATTACAACTATAGATAATTCCGTCATTAAAATGTCTTTATTTATTAATTAAAAACAGCGATGTTCTTGTCGAACCTTGGTAAGAGTTCAGATTTTTCATGGAAATTTAAATTAAAAAATATTTTCTATATATATCCCACAAATATTACACTGGAAGTTTGTACTATACGTTGATTTAAAAAACAAAACAAAAGAGAACATGTATAGTGGTAAAAAGAGACAAAAATAACATTTTTCAAATTTTCTGATTTCAGGAATCTCCGGCACAAAAAGAAGAAATTGGAGTATCAGATCTAACTATATGGATAAGATCCAATATCCCGGAATGTTTTTTCCTTTACTAGAAATGACGTATATTACAGAGAATAAATGATTCGTAGTTTCACCTTCATAGTCAAAAGTTACTGGTTATATATAATGATGTTTCCTATAAGTTAGCCGGTTTCACTTTTTATCCCTCACGGAAAGAAGAAAAATGGGGTATCAGATTTTATTATCTGGATAGGATTGATCAGTTACGAGTATTCCCTTGGTTTACAGACATGCCAGACATTACAAAATATAATCATTTTTAGAAAATTGAACTTAGTATCAAGAGTTTTTTGATCAAACAAAAAAGGTGTGCGTGCTGGTAAATTTTGTCAGTTATTCCTAACTGCACGCACCTGTCGATTAGCAACCAATGAAAATAAAGGATTTATTATTTATTAAAATTTTGACCTCTAAAGGGACTTGTAAATTTGTTTGTTTTTGCACATAGTCAGATTGACCTACTTATTTTGTATCGTCCAATGAGAACTAGGCGGACAGACATTGTGTAGTTATATATTTGTTTTGAATTTTGGATTTTATCATTCAAAATGAATATTCCCAAACAACTAGTGCGTTTATTGAGACACACTGCTTTAAGCAGAGGCTGCCAGATGGATGACCAGGGGTTCATCCTCTTAGCTACCATCATTAGTTTACCTGAGTTTTGCGGTTTGACTATATCGCATCTACATAGAATCACCAAGGAAGACAAAAAGGGGCGGTTTGAATTACGAGATACTTATTATGGTTTCTCGGTGAGGGCCGTCCAGGGTCATAGCCTCGGGTTGGATATGTGGTATCCTACTATCATACCGCGAAGAGTGATCCATGGGACGGATGACAGAGGTTGGGCATTTATCAAGTCCGATGGTGTGAGGGTAATGACGCGTGACTTTATACATGCCGTTGACAGTCACGAGTCTTATGGTATACGACGTAATGCAACCATCCTTATATATTTTGATGTGGAGAAGATGTTAGAAGGGGGGATAGCTATCCATCTATCCCCCAATGGATATCTTTTATCCCGTGGGGACAATGGGCTGTTGTGCCCATGTTTCTTTACCTTTTCTATAAGGCGATCGGATGGAGTGTCCCTGCCTTTTATGTGTCATCATCATATATAACAGGGCACTTCATCACACAACGGTCCTTATCAGGGCCCCCATTTTTTCCCGAAAGAAATATCTTTCATATTGTCATAAAAATTATCTGGATGGTAGGATCTATGATTTTATAACACATTTTATTAGATTCATATCCTTCATCGGTATATTTATAGAACATAGTTACCCTTTACTGAAATAGTCAATATTACATTAATTATTTTTAGAATCTTTGTAAAATTTAAAAAACATTTCATTAGCATTTCCTATATTGAGCTTTAGGTCAAAATCGGATAGTAAATGCACCAATGACGACATGGAAGACAAGTGCTCTCGACCAATCAGAGAGCCGCTTATATATTCTATGTTCGGCATGAAAACCAACTAAATGATATTTTTGGTAGTTTTTTCGTCTTATTTTCTAATATTAAATGAAAAACCACACGTTATCTCAATCCATATTGATATATACATTACAACTATAGATAATTCCATCATTAAAATGTCTTTATTTATTAATTAAAAACAGCGATGTTTCTGTCAAACCTTGTGAAGAGTTCAAATTTTTCATGGAAATTTAAATTAAAAAATATTTTCTATGTATATCCCATAAATATTACCCGGAAAGTTTGTATTGCATGTTGATTTAAAAAACAAATCAAAAGAAAACATGTATAGTGGTAAAGAAAAGGCAAAAATGACATTTTTCAAATTTTCTGATTTCATGTATTTTCGGCACAAAAAGAAGAAATTGGAGTATCAGATCTACATATATGGATAAGATCCAATATCCCGGAATGTTTTACCTTTACTAGAAATGACGTATATTACAGAGAACAAATGATTCGTAATTTCACCTTCATAGTCAAAAGTTACTGGTTATATATAATGATGTTTCCTATAAGTTAGCTGGTTTCACTTTTTATCCCTCACGGAAAGAAGAAAAATGGGGTATCAGATTTTATTATCTGGATAGGATTGATCAGTTACGAGTATTCCCTTGGTTTACAGACATGCCAGACATTACAAAATATAATCATTTTTAGAAAATTGAACTTAGTATCAAGAGTTTTTTGATCAAACAAAAGTGGTGTGCGTGCTGGTAAATTTTGTCAGTTATTCCTAACTGCGCGCACCTGTCGATTAGCAACCAATGAAAATAAAGGATTTATTATTTATTAAAATTTTGACCTCTAAAGGGACTTGTAAATTTGTTTGTTTTTGCACATAGTCAGATTGACCTACTTATTTTGTATCGTCCAATGAGAACTAGGCGGACAGACATTGTGTAGTTATATATTTGTTTTGAATTTTGGATTTTATCATTCAAAATGAATATTCCCAAACAACTAGTGCGTTTATTGAGACACACTGCTTTAAGCAGAGGCTGCCAGATGGATGACCAGGGGTTCATCCTCTTAGCTACCATCATTAGTTTACCTGAGTTTTGCGGTTTGACTATATCGCATCTACATAGAATCACCAAAGAAGACAAAAAGGGGCGATTTGAATTACGAGATACTTATTATGGTTTCGCGGTGAGGGCACGGTCCAGGGTCATAGCCTCGGATTGGATATGTGGTATCCTACTATCATACCGTGAAGAATGATCCATGGGACGGATGACAGAGGTTGGGCGTTTATCAAGTCTGATGGTGTGAGGGTAATGACTCGTGACTTTATACATGCCGTTGACAGTCACGAGTCTTATGGTATACGACGTAATGCAACCATCCTTATATATTTTGATGTGGAGAAGATGTTAGAAGGGGGGATAGCTATCCATCTATCCCCCAATGGATATCTTTTATCCCGTGGGGACAATGGGCTGTTGTGCCCATGTTTCTTTACCTTTTCTATAAGGCGATCGGATGGAGTGTCCCTGCCTTTTATGTGTCATCATCATATATAACAGGGCACTTCATCACATAACGGTCCTTATCAGGGCCCCCATTTTTTTCCCGAAAAGAAATATCTTTCATATTGTCATAAAAATTATCTGGATGGTAGGATCTATGATTTTATAACACATTTTATTAGATTCATATCCTTCATCGGTATATTTATAGAACATAGTTACCCTTTACTGAAATAGTCAATATTACATTAATTATTTTTAGAATCTTTGTAAAATTTAAAAAACATTTCATTAGCATTTCCTATAATGAGCTTTAGGTCAAAATCGGATAGTAAATGCACCAATGACGACATGGAAGACAAGTGCTCTCGACCAATCAGAGAGCCGCTTATATATTCTATGTTCGGCATGAAAACCAACTAAATGATATTTTTGGTAGTTTTTTCGTCTTATTTTCTAATATTAAATGAAAAACCACACGTTATCTCAATCCATATTGATATATACATTACAACTATAGATAATTCCATCATTAAAATGTCTTTATTTATTAATTAAAAACAGCGATGTTTCTGTCAAACCTTGTGAAGAGTTCAAATTTTTCATGGAAATTTAAATTAAAAAATATTTTCTATGTATATCCCATAAATATTACCCGGAAAGTTTGTATTGCATGTTGATTTAAAAAACAAATCAAAAGAAAACATGTATAGTGGTAAAGAAAAGGCAAAAATGACATTTTTCAAATTTTCTGATTTCATGTATTTTCGGCACAAAAAGAAGAAATTGGAGTATCAGATCTACATATATGGATAAGATCCAATATCCCGGAATGTTTTACCTTTACTAGAAATGACGTATATTACAGAGAACAAATGATTCGTAATTTCACCTTCATAGTCAAAAGTTACTGGTTATATATAATGATGTTTCTTATAAGTTAGCCGGTTTCACTTTTTATCCCTCACGGAAAGAAGAAAATGAGGTATCAGATTTTATTATCTGGATAGGATTGATCAGTTACGAGTATTACCTTGGTTTACCGACATGCCAGACATTACAAAATTTAATCGTTTTTAGAAAATTGAACTTAGTATCAAAAGTTATTGATCAAACAAAAGTGGTGTGCGCGCCGGTAAATTTTTTCTAGTTATCCATAACAGCGCGCACCTGTCGATTAACAACCAATGAGAATACAGGATTCAGTAAATATCACAAATAGTCTAATCTGATTGGTCACATTGCCCGAAGAGAATACCTTTGAGCCTAGTCACGACAAAACCAACATAAATGGAAAAAATAAAATCATGGGTTAAAGCAGGAAGCAATTATAATATAATAATAGATTAAGAATCTCTGTTTTGCGAAAAAGAAATCAATGCAGATGTAGCAAAAACTTTTGATCTATATAGAGTTCTATTACTTTGCTTTTTTTAAAATATAGCATCTACATGGTTTGACTCATATTCAGGTTATATAAGTTATTTTAATTTAAAGTTGATTAATAAAGTCCCGAATCTGAGTTAAACCCTACTTCAGAATATCTGTCAGCTCATAATCAGGGCATAGACTGCTATTGTTGTGTGTGGCCTGGGTGCAGGCTGTCCAGCACCTTCTGACAAAAAACTAGAACTATCACTAAATGTGATTAATACCCCCACAAGACTGCTTCGGAAATGAGGATGTTACTAGTAATAGAATACCTTGTAAAAGAATTGAAATATAGAGTTATGGTTGTTGGCAATTAAAGATAGTTGTGGTTCTTGTATGTTGCATTTCCTTTCAATGTGGTTGGCCATTGATGAAGTTTAATTGAATTACTCTGTAATAAGTCCAGAAAGACAAAGAAAAGGAACAAAGGGCAAAACTCTATAAAAACTGAAGATAGAGTTATAGTTCTTGTGCACTGCACTTCCTCTTTTTGTGCTTGAACATTGTATGAAGTTGTTTTGAATTCCAACCAGTACGTTTTAAGTTATGCTCAGGACAAGGAAAAGTATCGAAGGGCAGTAACTCTGTATTTTGTCAAAATGGAGTTATGGCTCTTGTGCACTGTACTTCCTTTTAATGTCCTTGACGACTGTATGAAAATGTACTGAATTCCAAACAGTAGTTTTCAAGTTATGCTCTGGACAAGGAAAAGTAACAAAGGGCAAAAACTCTGTAATTAGTCAAGATGGAGTTATGGTTCTTGTGCACTGCACTTCCTCTCAATGTGCTTGACCATTGTATGAAGTTATATTGAATTCCAACCATTAGTCTTCAAGTTATGCTCCGGACAAAAAAGCAATGGAAAAGTAACAAAGGGCAATAACTCTGTAATAAGTCAAGATGGAGTTATGGTTCTTGTGCACTGCACTTCCCCTTATTGTGCTTGACCATTGTATAAAGTTGTTTTGAATTCCAACCAGTAGTTTTCAAGTCATGCTCTGGACAAGGAAAATTAACAAAGGGCAGTAACTCTGTAATTAGTCAAGATGGAGTTATGGTTCTTGTGCACTGCACTTCCTCTCAATGTGCTTGACCATTGTATGAAGTTATATTGAATTCCAACCATTAGTCTTCAAGTTATGCTCCGGACAAAAAAGCAATGGAAAAGTAACAAAGGGCAATAACTCTGTAATTACTTTAAATAGAGTTATGGTTCTTGTGCACTGCACTTCCCCTTATTGTGTTTGACAATTGTGTTAAATTGTTTTGAATTCCAATCAGTAGTTTTCAAGTTATGCCCCTGACAAGGAAAAGTAACAAAGGGCAATAACTCTGTAATTAGTCAAGATAGAGTTATGTTTCTTGTGCACTGCACTTCCTCTCAATGTGCTTGACCATTGTATGTAGTTATATTGAATTCCAAACATTAGTCTTCAAGTTATGCTCCGGACAAGGTAAATGCAACGGAAAAAAAAAGCAATGGAAAAGCAACAAAGGGCAATAACTCTGTAATTACTTTAGATAGAGTTATGGTTCTTATGCACTGCACTTCCCTTATTGTGTTTGACAATTGTGTGAAGTTGTTTTGAATTCCAACCAGTAGTTTTCAAGTTATGCCCGGACAAGGAAAAGTAACAAAGGGCAATAACTCTGTAATTAATCAAGATAGAGTTATGGTTCTTGTGCACTGCACTTCCTCTCAATGTGCTTGACCATTGTGTGTAGTTATATTGAATTCCAAGCATTAGTCTTCAAGTTATGCTCCGGACAAAGGAAAAATGCAACGGACGTCTGGGACCGACCGACCGACCGACCGACCGCCCGACCGACCGACCGACCACCGAGTGACTCCTATATACCCCCCCAAACTTCGTTTTTGGGGGTATAATAAGGGCAAATTTTAGGGCAATTTTAAAGAAATTTTAGGGCTAAAATTAGGAATTTTAGGGTAAATAAAGGAAATTTTAGGGCTAAATTTGGAATTTTATAACTAAATTATGGCCTCAAAAGACCATGATATGGGCTCAACTTTGCATATTTGACACAAAAGTAACTCACAAATAATGCTCTAGTTGGGTTATAGCAAAGATGTTACCAGTGTTCCATAGTCACCAGTGAAGAAATGGATTCACTGGTCAACTGCCTTTAAAAAGAGCTAAAAAACTACATTAAAACATAACTAGAATGAAAACATTTTCAAAGTTATAAGTATCCTGGAACAACCAATATTCAATTAGTTAAGCTATGATTAGCCAATATTAAATGGAAGGGGAAATTATGCTTTAGATTTATTTTAGCTATAAATGCATTTCTCATTTTAAGGTTGGTACATTTTCAACAAGTCTTGATCTTTCTCCAAAAACAATAAAAATGATATGACCCACTCAAGTCATTCCCAGGAATACTTAAACTTAATTTCAAAGCAGGGTATACATCTATGATGAACTTGTTTTAAGATAAATCAGGCTACTAAAAATTGTAGAAAAATTTCACAACAGTTTTTTCCAGATTTTCAAAAACTTACACTATATGTTATAACATATGTTCAGTACATGTTAATGTGTACAAAAAGGGAAACTGAAGGTGTCACTTCTCAGTATACTAGTTGGGAAACTTGTCTAGATCTGCCAGCTGGTATCACTTACAAAAGATCTGTTCTACAGCCATCAATTGAAAATAACTGGATTATAAATTAAGATTTCCCTACATAAGGAAAGTCTGAGGAAATTTAGTGGTACATCATGTAAAAATTGCTTTAAATACACCTAAGATTGAGGTAAATTGTAAAACCCTGTAGCAAATAAAAATGTAACTTTAACAGGTGAATTTTTTGATACAGTCAAAGTTGTACAATTTTCATTGTTCCATTTAAAACAAACAGTTTCTTATAATTTTTCTGATAACATCTGGCAATCAAATATAGCATTTCAGCAGGAGTTGAAGTAAATACAACATGTGACTTCATGCAATTAAGTCAGACATGACATCAGCTCCACTGTGTGTGATTGAAACATGGTTGTTTAGCGATATGTTTATCACAAAAGATAAAAAAAAATAGGAATTTAAGTGAAAAAATAGGGCTTTTTTAGGAATTCCCTTTGATTTTTTCATTTTTTTAGGAATTTTAGCCAAACTGAAAAAAATTAGGATTTTTTAGGAATTTTAGGGACGCAGGACAGCCTGTGGGCGTTATAGGGTCCTTCCTTTTGTTTCAAGACCTGTCTGACAGCCATTCTGATGTAGTGTAGTTACTATTGTTATTTAATAAATATTTGTTTTACCAAATAATGCTACAGGGATTGAATAATCCCTTTATTTCTATTTCATGTGTAGGATAGTATTTAGTAGTTTGAGCTTGAAATCAAAATCGGATAGTAAATCCAATGACGACATGGGAGACAAGTGCTCTCAACCAATCAGAGATCAGCTTATATATCTCGTGTTCGGCATGATATATTTTGGCCATTTTTTTTATATTGTTTTCTAATATTTAATGAAAAAGCACATGCTATTTCTATTTGTATTGATATATAATTTATAACTCTAGATAATTCCGCCATTGATCTGTATATATTACTAGACAAATACACTATATTAATGTCTAATTTTTTTTCTCGACCATTCAGCGAATTTGTCAAAGTAGGTCATGTCGGTATGTCGACCATATATAAAGCTGCGAAAAAAAATTAGTTGGGTATCTTCTCATCTGTACAACCATCATCTGTTCATTCATCTTGGTAAGGTAATCTTAGTGTGACCTTGACCTTGGAGGTAGGGATGCAGGTGTTGCGCATTACACATCCTCTTATTATAGTGACTATTTGTGCAAAGTATTTTCAAAATCCTTTGAAATATGAAAAAGTTATGGACCGGACACAAAATATACCTTATAACAGACTGTTAATCTTTGACCTCCAGTGTTACCTTGGCCTTGGAGGTAGGCGACCGATTGTTGCTCATGACACATCGTCTCATTATTGTGAACAATTGTGGCAAGAATTTACAAAATCCCTTCAAAGATAAAACAAGAGGGCCATGATGGCCCTGAGGTCGGTCACCTGTATATAGGCCCACCCAACCCCCACCCCCCAACGTTGCAGGGCCAATTTAACCCAAGGGCTTTTATTTGCACAAACTTGGTAGACACCCATAAGAAGATGTTTCATGCTAAACATCTAAGCTCTAGCTCATTGGGCTTTTTAAAAGAAGATTTTTTAAAAGTTTTTACTATACACATATAGTTAAAAACAATGACACCCCTGGGGCGGGGCCAGTTTTGACCCCAGGGCTTTTATTTGAACAAACTTTGTAGACACTTACTAGAAGATGTTTCATGCTTAATATCTAAACTCTAGCTATTTGGGTTTTTTCAAAGAAGATTTTAAGTTTTTGCTATACACATATAAAGAAAATCAATGACCCCCGGGGCGGGGCCCATTTTGACCCCAGTTCTTTTATTTGAACAAACTTTGTAGACACTCACTAGAAGATGTTTCATGCTTAATATCTTAACTCTAGCTATTTGGGTTTTTTCAAAGAAGATTTTTTAAGTTTTTGCTATACACATAAGGAAAATCAATGACCCCCGGGGCGGTGCCAATTTTGACCCCAGGGCTTTTATTTGAACAAACTTGGTAGACACCTATTAGAAAATGTTTGATGCTAAATATCTTAGCCATAGCTCTTTGAGTTCTTTAAAAGAAGATTTTTTAAGTTTTTACTATATGCATATAGGGAAAATCAATGACCCCCGGGGCGGGGCCAATTTTGACCCCAGGGCTTTTATTTGAACAAACTTGGTAGACACTTATTAGAACATGTTTCATGCTAAATATCTTAGCTCTAACTCTTTTGGTTCTTTAAACGTAGATTTTTTAAGTTTTTACTATATGCATATAGGGAAAATCAATGACCCCCTGGGGCGGGGCCAATTTTGACCCCAGGGCTTTTATTTGAACAAACTTGGTAGACACCTATTAGAAAATGTTTGATGCTCAATATCTTAGCCATAGCTCTTTGAGTTCTTTAAAAGAAGATTTTATAAGCTTTTACTATATGCATAAAGATGTTTCATGCCAAATATCTAAGCTCTAGCTCTTATGGTTTTTTAAAAGAAGATATTTAAAGTTTTTTCTTTCGGTTGCCATGGCAACCAGAGTTCTGCATGGAATTAAATTCTTTGAACAATTTTTAAAGGTGACCACCAAAGGAACATTCCTGTGAAGTTTGGATGAAATTGGCTTAGTGGTTTATGAGGAGATGTCATTTAAAGTAAAAGTTTACGGACGGACGACGGACGCCGGACGGACGGACGGCCGGACGGACGGACGCCGGACGAAAAGCGATCACAAAAGCTCACCCTGTCACTTTGTGACAGGTGAGCTAAAAAATATAGACCGAACACAACATATACCCTCAAATAGACAATGTTGCGACCTTGACGCTGGAGGTAGGGGTCTGGTTGGTGGGCATTACACATTGTCTTATCATAACAAACATTTGTGCCAAGTTATTTCAAATTCATTTGATAAATGACAAAGTTATGGACCGGACACGAAAGTGTGACGGACGAACAGACGGACGGAGCCTATTTCGATATCCCCCTTTTTCTTCAAAAAGGCGGGGGACAATTAAAACGTGCCCATGTTTAATATACTAACATGTGCGATAAGTTTGTTAAAACTATTTTACAAATAAAACGGATATTATGAAATGATTATCCTACCCGTGTACCATAATTTTCGCCTATTTTTCTTTTTTTACATCCTTTTCTTGGACATAATTCTATCAAACGGCATCCTATCTTGACAAAATTAGGCTTAAAATGTGTGTCTGGATATTCTGTAAACATTGATGTACGTTCCTTTAATATCAAACAAAGAATGCCAAAGCTATACCCCGAAAACCTACCCCCCTACCAGAATTTCCGTCTTTTTTGAAGAGTTTGAAGATTTTTACCCATATTTTTTGCATGTAAAGTTTTTATTTTTCATTAGATTTCTTTGAAAAAAGTCTTAAAACATGCCCATGTTTAATATATTTACGTTTATGAAAAGTTTTTTATATCATTTTCTGAATGGGGTGAATAATTTGAAATATCTTTCCCCCGAACCTTTTTTTCGTTGCAATATTTTGGAGTTTCAGAAATTTAACGTCAATATTTTTAACATTACAAGTTTATTCTTGAGTAATAATCTAATTTTTATACATCAAATTGAAGGTATTTCAGTTGCCTAAATGAAAACGTATATTTTCATTAATAAATTTTGATTTGTAGCCAGATTTTACAATTATGTTACCCCCACCCCCGGGCCGGATGGTCATTTTTGGTTCTTTTTTTCTCATTTTTCGGCCTTACAGCTCAAACTAAGGCTTGTATTGGAGAAAAAATATTACAAAACGATAGATAAATCTAAAATGAATACAACCATACCATTTTTATTGTATTTTATTACATTTTTTTGGCGGATTCACGACTGATCCATACCCGAGGCGAATTTCGAATACCTGATGAAAAACTTCTACCGGCGATATTTTCTGTAATTATAAGAATATTTTAATAAAATTTTGCATGCACACAAAGATTAATTAGACATATCTCCACATAAAATTTTTTGAAAATTGTATGAGCAATTTTTTTTATGACATATTAGATTTGAGAGCTCTATTATTAAGAGCCCTCACCCCGATTCCGCATTTTTCATACCGGGACACCAAAAACTTTTCTTTAAAAAATTTAATTTTCATATTCGGATTCCTCATGCCCAAAAACAAAAAAATATAAAAAAAATAATTTTTAAAGAAAATTGAGAGTAAGAATTTCAAAAACGAGGTAAGTTGCTGTTGACATATGCAATAATGGAAACTTTCTGTTTAGAACTGCTAAATCCAGAAGTTGAAAGATTCCAAAGAATTGTGTTAGAACACAGTTTTGTGCATTTTGTTGGGCTCCTAGATAACTTTAAATTAGTGCATGTGCGTCTCTTTTAAGAAAAACGCACAGGAAGAGTGATAACGGCATTTTTATTCAGCTAAATATGTAGAATAAAATTTAATGATATGGAAATAGACTGTCCTACTGAAGACAATAGTGATGAATGGGAAAAGAATTATTCGTTTAAACAACAACCACTGTAGTTTCAAAGAGATGCATGAATATGATTTTGATAGTATTTAAGAATGATAATAAACAACCATATTTATGAAAATCATATTGATATAAAGCAAGGCAAAAGTTGTTTCTTTTGTGAGATAAATCCACAGTTAATATGCAATAATGGAAACTTTACCTTTAGGACGACGAAATCCGGAGAAAGAAAGATTGGAAAGAGTTGTGGTGTTACGAAAATCACATTCATTTTTAGCAAGGGAAAAGTTGTTTCTTTGTGAAATAAAATGCACATTATGCAATAACTTGAACTTTACATTTAGGATTGCAAAATCCAGAAATAAAAAGATTTGAAAGAGTTGTGTTACAAAAATCACATTGATTTTAAGCAAGGGAAAAGTTTTTAAATAAATGCACATTATACAATAACGGAATCTTTACTTATAGGACTGCCAAATCCAGAAGTAGAAAGATTTGAAAGAGTTGTGTTGGAACACAGTAATGTGAATTTCGTTGGGTGCCTGGATAACTTTAAATTAATGAATGTGTGAAGGGTCACTGTGGAAAAACACACAGGAAGAATCAAGAATGATATCAGCATTTTTTTCAGCTACGTGCTTATGACTTTAATGATATGGAAATAGACTGTCCTACTGAAGACAATAGTGATGAATGGGAAAAGAATCTCGTTGAGTCTTACAAACAGGCATATCAGAATGATGCTTCAGACTGTGAAATTGAGATTGATCAGTGAGCAATCAATGCGCCGAATTCCTTTGTTTAAAACAGGTTGTAAATGAATGTGGCTATTTGTACATATTTGTATCAATATTCAAATATGTAGATATTATAAAAGGCTGGCCTTATAACATTTTGATGAACCTGTTCCATCAAAGTTGATATGAAATTGCATCTTATAAGATCCAATATACCTATGTCTGTTCTAAAATATTTAACTTTAATTCAGACCTTTACTCTTGAGTCAATCATTTAACTGTTTGTAGTACACCTTGCATGGTTGTATCTTTTCAAAGTACCTTGTTAAAACAACACATCTATGGCTACAAGAAAATAATAAAATACAGGTATTTTGAAGAAAACAAAATCTGATTTTCAAATACTGAAGAAGCAAATGGTATTTGTGACAGTTAATGTGATCTATTGAAAGTCAGTGGTGTCTTTGTCAGCATACTTGATGAGTTCATTATTGAGAAGGACAGTTTCCATCACTTATTCTAGACCAATAAAAGAGTCTAACAGTACAACAGTCAAGCTGGGTATAGCAGAGAACATAGAGTTTGAAGGATTTGAAAGTGACTCAGAAGATGATAATGAATGATATATTGGATAATTATGCTCCTGATGTTTATATTTATGTCCAAAAAAACCAGCATCAATGATAAATTTGCTCTTCCCATTTTAACATATTTTCTGTTGTTGAGAATTACTAATTCAGAAGTTACAGACACTATGAAAGTCCTTGTCCCCTAGTAGATCACTCCATTCTTATTCAGAAACTTCAGATACTTAATATCAGCAATACAAGAAAAAAGTGGTTCAAGTCCTGCCTACAGGATGGGCTTCAAAACAGATCTGTATCAGGAAAACTTTCAGAACTTAGACTTGTAAAATCAGGAGTTCCCCAAGGAGACTGTACTGGGCCCACTTTTATTTCCAATATATATTAATGATCTTCCTAAGGAACTAAAAGAAATTTTTACAGATATATTTGTTGATGACATATAACTATTTCTGTACTGGAACATCTTATCTAGAAGTACACACTTAAGTTTCTGCTATACACATATAAGGAAAATGAATGACCCCCAGGGCGGGGCCAATTTTGACCCCAGGGCTTTTATTTGAACAAACTTGGTAGACACTTACTAGAAGATGTTTCATGCTTAGTATTTAAACTCTAGCTATTTGGTTTTTTTTTCAAAAAGTTTTTTTTAAGTTTTTGCTATACACATATAAGGAAAATCAATGACCCCCGGGGCGGGGCAAATTTTGACCCCAGGGCTCTCATTTGAACAAACTTGGTAGAAATCCATTAGAACATGTTTCATGCTAAATATCTTAGCTCTAGCTCTTTGGGTTCTTTAAAAGAAGATTTTTTAAGTTTTTACTATATGCATATAGGGAAAATCAATGACCCCCTCAGGCGGGGCCAATTTTGAACCCCAGGGCTTTTATTTGAACAAACTTGGTAGACACCCATTAGAACATGTTTCATGCTAAATACCTTAGCTCTAGCTCTTTGGGTTCTTTAAAAGAAGATTTTTTAAAGTTTTTACTATATGCATATAGGGAAAATCAATGACCCCCTGGGGCGGGGCCAATTTTGACCCCAGGGCTTTTATTTGAACAAACTTGGTAGACACTCACTAGAAGATGTTTCATGCCAAATATCTAAGCTCTAGCTCTTTGGGTTTTCTAGAAGAAGATATTTAAAGTTTTTTCTTTTGGTTGCCATGGCAACCAGAGTTCTGCATGGAATTAAATTCTTTGAACAATTTTCAAAGGTGACCACCAAAGGAACATTCCTGTGAAGTTTGGATGAAATTGGCTTAGTGGTTTATGAGGAGATGTCATTTAAAGTAAGTTTACGGACGCCGGACGGACGGACGATGGACGGACGCCGGACGAAAAGCGATCACAAAAGCTCACCCTGTCACTTTGTGACAGGTGAGCTAAAAAAAGCAGATGTTAAACCTTAATCTTAAACTGATATCATAAAGTTCATTATTTGTATCTGAAATAATGCATGTGTAAAAACATTACTGGTTGCTACTGCTAAGGGAAAACAACAGTTCCAAATGATGGGTACATATAGGGACAAGAGTGCCATGATGGCCCTGAAGTCTCTCACCTGTACATAGGCCCCCGGAGCGGGGCCAGTTTAAAGCCCGGGGCTTTTATTTGAACAAACTTGGTAGACAACCATTAGAAGATGTTTCATGCTAAACATCTATTAGGTCTAGCTCGTTGGGATTTTTAAAAGAAGATTGTTTTAAGTTTTTTCTTTACACATATAGTTAAAAACAATGACACACCTGGGGCAGGGCCAATTTTGACCCCCAGGGCTTTTATTTGAACAACTTGGTAGACATTCACTATAAGATGTTATATGCCAAATACCTAAGCTTTAGCTCTTTGGTTTTTTTTGGGTTTTTTTAAGAACATATTTTAAGTTTTTCCTTTTGGCTTGAACCAGAGTTCTTCATAGAATTAAATTATTTGAACAATTTTTAAAAGTTGACTGCCATTCCTGAAGAAACATTCTTGTGAAGTTTGGATGAAACTGGCTTAGCGGTTTACGAGGAGATGTTGTAAAAGTTTAGGGACGGACGGACAACAGACGAAAAGCGATCATAAAAGCTCACAATGTCACTTTGTGACAGGTGAGCTAATAAACAATAGAAATGAGTGTTATTTATTGTGTTTACATAAAAATAAGATGTATAGCCACGGAATGTTAATGCTCACATTGGGTTGTCTCCCTTCTCCCACATTTTTTGCAAGGATGTCACTTCCCCATAAAATTTTCCTCCCAGATTATATCCTGCAATTATAGCCATGATTAATATCTTAAAATTCAAGTGAATACCTTCAGTAGTTTTGAAGATAAAAAATCCATATCAAGAGTTTTTGGTCTTTGAAATTTAAACCTTCAGTTATAATCTGTATGACATGAATAAATGTTTATGAAAAACTCTCATCAGTACATTATAGTTGTGATCCTGGAGACATGTTTTCAGTTTCAAGTGAATCCCTTCACTAGTTTAAAAGATTGATGTTGCATGTAAAACTTTATTAACCAAGAATTTTTTTAATTCACAAAATTCTATTTTCAAAAGGGACTGTAATTCAGTCAAAATCTATGTCAAGAGTCATGGGCCTTGGAAAGCCCCCTCCAGTTAAGTATTAAGATTCAGAAGATTGACATTCCATGCAAAAAGTCTATTTCAAGAGTTACTGGTCTTGAAAAGTCAAGACATGTTGAATACCATCAGTACATGTAGTTTGAAAGACTTATATGGCATCACAGATTTTGTAAGTTCACAAAGTGCCACAAATAAGTCTAAATCCATTTACAGTGATAGTTATGGTCCTTGGATAGTGACATCAAATAATTTACCCCCAAGACAAGTAATAAGTTTCAAGTGAATACCTTGAGTAGTTTTGAAGATAGGGGTAGCAAAATAATTGTCAATATTGCCCAGCTTGTCCCACAACCTGTTCAGACAAGTGGAAATTTTCAGGAATTTACTAAATAAATATACAAACAAGTTAAGAAATGCTTTAGATAAAAACTGACAAGAAAGTCACAATCAGATTTGGCCAGCCTTGGTAATTAAGCAATTATCATAAATTGCCACTAACAATACATGTCAAGCATGGTGCCATTCTCTAAGTGTTTAATTTCTCATAACTTGTTGTTACACATGTAAAAAAATTATTTAATTAATAAGCTTCCATTTGGTATATAAAACTTAAGCTTTTAACAGATTTTTAATATCATCAGTAATTACCTCAGAAAATTTTATATTCCCAAGACGTATCCCAAATCAAATGTACTATAAGTCATTATGCATATGCATCAGTAACAAATACTTCATTCCAAAGAGCAAACATGAATTTTACAATGTTTAAATAATGGTTTTAGAGCAGGTTAGGTGTTTTTTACCTGAGGATGTAAATAATTTGTGATATAAGTAGCGATATGTACTTTGACTTCCATACAACATACTAAATTACTATGTAAGCTGTACTAATTACCAAACTAGAAATGTGTCCATAGGACACGGGTGCCCCCACACGCCACTGTTCTGTCAATCTTATGACTCTAGGTCAAATATTTTTTGGATTACATGTGCCACAAGTTGAAAACTAAAAATCTTTTTTATTAAGTAAAGGGCAAGAACTTTACAAAATACTGAATAAATCCATAAGGCAAACCCAAAGTGCATAAGTTCACATGCTGTCCAACATTCTTGTAAACTTTCAGGCCTACAAGTCAAATACTTTTTGAGCTATGCATGAACAATTTGAAAATTGCAAATTTATACTACTGTAAGTCAAGGGCAATAACTCTAACAAAACTGAAAAAAAATCCCACATGCAAAGTCCCAGGTGCATGGCTTCACAGTGATGTTGATCATTATTCCTGTAATTTAGTGATGTTGATCATTTATTCCTGTAAAGTTGGTTGATTCTAACTCAAGCACTCAAGGAACAAATAACAACATAATGAAATGGATTTTACTAAGTCATGGGAAATAACTACAAATACTAGATAAATCTACAAGTGCAACCCAGGTGTACAACTACATATGCAGAGCAACCTTCCTGTAAGGTTTAATGACTCTATGTCAAATCCTTTTTGAGTTACATGCGACACAAGTTAAAATTGCAAAAAAATTTCTAAGTCAAGGGCAATAACTCTAAAAATACTATATAGATCCACAAAAAATACCCAGGTGCACAACTACATATGCTGATCAACATTCCTGTAAAGTTTCATGACTCTAGGTCAAATTCTTTTTTGAGTTACATGCGCACAAGTTGAAAATTGCAAAATTTTACTAAGTCAAGGCAATAACTCTAAAAAATACTATATAGATCCACACAAAAATACCCAGGTGCACAACTACACATGCTGATCAACATTCCTGTAAAGTTTCATGACTCTAGGTCAAATACTTTTTGAGTTACTTGCAACACAAAAGAGAACTGACGGACGGAAGGACGGACAAGGGTAAATCTAAATGCCCGCCACTAAAGTGGGGGCACAAAAAGCAATGTTTTAACCTTATATGTCATAAAGACGTATTTTGTTGACTTCCCCCTCCCCCTTTTTGAGGCAAATGCCCTATTTAGGCCCAAACAGTTTTTCATTTGAGAAATGTTGATAAAAAAGCGATAACAAACGCTGTAAAGCTTTTGGCTATATCCTGGATTAGACCCCGTCTAAACCAGGAGTATATATTAGGATCATTCTGTTTTCTTAAGTGTATTATATACAAGTTTTACTACTGAAATACATCGGGGGGGGGGGGTCAAATCAAGGAGATTACCAAGCTTTTAACTCTATCTCAATACATTGAGAAGTTGCAGCACTTTGAAATCAGTGATCACAGAAACTTGAAATTCTATCAATATTAATGATAATATCCAAAATATACCCCCTATACAGTATAAATAAACACAAGGAATGAAACGCCTTTTCCCCACCCCAACATAATTACGCCGAACAATTCAACAAAACAACGGATCAAAATAATCTATCGGGCCATTTCGATAAACAATACATATACTATATTTATAGTATATATGGATGAAATGTTTAAAAACAAATTTCCTTTGTTGATTTATTGAAAATAAGATATTTTAAAAACAATTTGAATGAAAAAATATTTTATTAGTGAAAAAAAAAATATTTATAAACAAGAATGTGTTTGTTAAACACAAATGCCCCCCGGCTCAGATTCTTGTCAGTAGCAATATTTTCAAAAAATGTTTACCCATTCACTCAGTTATGGACAGAAAAATTGCCAAAAAATTGTAAACACAAGTTATATAGCTTGACAAAAGTCATGGCATTTTGTAATTGTGAAAAATAAAAGTTGCCAAGTCATTGCTCTGACTTGTGAAGTTGAAAAAATATTCAACTTCATGCAAGTTATCTTCCTACCAAATATGAAATACATCTGTCATTAAATAAAGGCTGTATGGGCAAAAGTGTAAAAATCTATTTTGAGCACTGGTGACCAAGTTAACCAAACTGAATCCTGACTCTATCCAAAAGAAGAATACCATGTAAGTTATCTTCCTACCAAATATGAAATACATCTGTCAATAAATAAAGGCTGTATGGGCAAAAGTGTAAAAATCTATTTTTAGCACTGATGACCTTGACCCAACTGACCCCTTACTCCATCCCTAGAGACCGCTTACTCCACAAAAAATTAGAGGAACATCAAAGGTATCCACCTACTAAATATGAAAGATATCATTAAAGAAATTAAGCAATTACGAGAAATTTTAGATAAATCTAACTTGCTGAAATAATTTAACCAGACAAGGCCCTATTTTCAAAGTGAAAAAAGGGAAATAACTGGGAAATATGGATGACACAGTTAATATAACTTGGCAATATCATGTACTTTGTATTGATAAGTGTGGAAATTATAAAGCCATTAGTATAGATAGAACTTAAGATATTTCCAACTTGCCGTTTTAGGTTAACCATTATTCATTTTCTATTAGTGCTGAAAAGGGCAATAACTTGGTAAATATGAAAGCCAGATTTATGTAACTTGCCCAGATCATGTACTTTGTATTGATTTTAAGTGTGTAAACTTAGAAACCATTGGTACAGGTAGAACTTAAGAAAAATCCAACTTGCCGTTCTAGGTTAACCTCTGACGACAGACGGACGGACGGTTCAATCACTATATGCCCGGGGGCATAAAAATAAGTGGGCGTGGTCATGTACATGTATACTATCCAAGCCACGCACCGATTGCCTGTGCTTGAACCTGGAAAAAAATATTTCTTTTGATAAATAAATAAATGTAGCTTAAAATATTTCACAATAATTCGATAGCCACTGTAATACCTAGTGGTAGCCAGGTCATTTTATTGTCTCTATAGGACATCAAATATGGCCGAAATTGCATTACACAAAGTGGGTGGAGTGATGAAATTATTAATAATATTACACTGTCTGTTTAAACTATTTGTCTATTTCCTCCAGAAAGAAACGTCTTACCTGAAGAGCGCTAATATGTAAACAAAACGAAAGACCCAGAGTGTTGAGGTGTTTCACAGAATCAAGCGCATGGTAGTTTCATTATCTTGTACGCACTCCCAATGTAGAAGGCTATTGATTGGTCAATTGTGCACGTGCTTTTGCCAAAACTTTTACGAATGATTGGACCGTATCATAAATTTAAACAGAGTAGAATTCGGTTCGGAGTCAATATCATTTCATCCAGATAAATGCAAAAAAAATCTTTAAGATCTCTAAAAAGTGAGACTCTTAATTATAACATTGCAATGAAATTAGTCCAACTATTTTTAATAATTTCATTGAACAAAAGGCAAATGCCTGTGAGTCATCTATTGTACTTCACGTCTAAAAATATGGTGCTACTTTGTGTATGGGCAATATGTCCCCTTCTAGAAAAGAACAAATATATCTCTGAATGTAGCTTTGGCATGTCAATATATCTTGACTACAGCCAGAGTCAAAATAGTAGGCGTTACCTTCTCTTCAGATCTTGGTTACTACATCAACCATATCACCGAAAAAGCAACACACTTCCTTCGCTTCAAACTGACAATAAACAGGCAAAAACTGAGCCTTTAAATACCTATGTCTTTCCCAAACTGGAATACTGATCCTTGGAAGCATTACACATGTATATACTACATGTGTGAAATAGATACAGTATTCCAGTTTGAGATACTATAACAGTACACGTGTTTCAGTTTGGGGTTACTATTGTTAGTTGCTACGTTGTTTTAACGATTAAAAAAAACAGTCGGGCATTCTTCATGTTTTGGAAACAATCAAATTTCCTTTCAGTGTTTCTCAGTAAGCCCGACCAGGAAGCTTTTGGCTCCTCAGGAGAAAACGGCCTGCACAATAGCGTATTCAGCATAATTATATTCCTCAACTTCCCACTGCTCACTGTAACGTTTAAAAAACCTCATCTTATTCTATAAAATCAGAGAAAACAAGCAATTGCAGTGAAAATAACTGCGTAACCCAACTAAGAAACTCGAAAATCCAGTGTTGGATTGTACCTTAGCTTGGACTCAATTATTATGTTCATCTTCAATATCTTAAACATTTTGAATAGGCAGTAGGTTTATAATGAGAATGCCGTCTTGAATTCAAAGCATACTTACTGTTGAAAGTAGTGTTACCTGCAATTTGGTAATAAACCAATTTAATTCCATTACATTTAAATGAACGAAATGATTGGTACACACTAGTTTCGTGATTTCCGTGCAAAATTCAAACTTCATTACAAAATCACCAGCCTATACGCATTATTTATGGCCAACACGAGACAACCAGTACTCAAGAACTGTATGCTTTTGCTTTTTACAGATATTTTTTTATTTTATGACATTTTTTGGTAAAGTACTAATATAGGTGTACAACTAGAATAACGGAACGAATCTTGTTATGCAGTTTCTTTGGAGTGTTTCTGAAAATACAAGACAGGACCGCATGACCAGTTGTTCTACATTGTTTTTCGTCCTTGGTGTGTTTGGGTTTTCTATTTGTTTATATAAGTTCTTTTTAAAACAGGGCTTGCAGTTTAGGACTGCCGCTCCGTGTATAACATTCAAAATACAATAGCAACTTAGGTTTCGGGTACTCAGCTCATAGTCACCACCAACAGATTTCACTGCATGGATTTTTCTTGTTCCTGTGTTATAGTGTCAAACAAGTTTGACAATACCTTTGTGGTGTTTGCTTAAAACTTTTAAGCAGTACTCCGCCCGGGTCTTGCATCCGATGTTATGTTGCTTATAATTGAGCCGCGTCATGACAAAACCAACATAATGGGTTTGCAACCAGCGTGGATCCAGACCAGCCTGCGCATCCGCACAGTCTGATCAGGGTCCATGCTGTTCGCTTACAAACCCTATAACAAGTAGAGAAACTGATAGCGAATAGCATGGATCCTGATCAGACTGCGCGGATGCGCAGGCTGGTCTGGATCCATGCTGGTCGCGAACCCATTATGTTGGATTTGTCGTGACACGGCTCATATGCTTGGTTCATGAAAGGTCTTGACTAGATACATAATTATAAACCTGACATTTTCAGTTGCAATTCGGTTATAATTATACATGTTCGGTATATAGAGAAAGCATGTTTAGTTCGATCAATTCTTATCGGATGTTTTCTCCATAAATATGGATTTTGATACTATTTAAATGTACAGCTTACTAACAGTATGATGCGACTCTCATTTTGCCAAAGCTGTTCTTTTCCTTTTTCAGTTAATTGGCGGGAATTAGCCACGGTAACTATGTTCAGACTGTGAAGAGTGAAATTTATTATTTGCTGTGGACTTTTAGTTTATATATTGGGAATAAACTTGTCAAAAACTCCAATTGTTTACATGTTTAGTTTCTTAGCGTAGGTTAGACCGGTTTATTGTGTCCGAAGACTGACGGAAAGGGCCGAAAAGTTGCGACCCCAACATGTTTATATTAACAAAGGCATTGTGTACACCGGTCTTACTGATATTTGAGACCGGTGTGTATACAATGTTAACAAAGGAACACTTACATTCGGAACTGCCTCGGCTATTATTTATAATAATATAATAATATTATCCGAAGACTGACGGAAAGGGCCGAGTAGTTGCGATTGGAACACTTAGTTAATCTATTGTTGACCGAAGTACGGCGAAAAAAGCCGGACAATTTTCCCGCTTCACACATTACAGGTCACGTGATCATTTGAGCACAGAAAAACCAGTTTAGGAGGGAACGTCGCACGGTGAAGATGGAAAATGGCGTTCTCTCTGTTGATATTGCAGGTGTATTAATATTTGTGTCATTTGATTTTTTCAGGTATGTACAGTACTGGAAGAAGAAGAAGAAAAAGAAGAAGAAGAAGAGCCTCTTTAGGAGGGAGAGTTGCACGGCGAAGATGGAAGAAATGGCGTGCAGGTGTGTTGATATTTTACAACTTTATAGTGTCATTTGATTTTTTCATTAGCCTATGTATTGAATGCCTTTGATATATGCCTGTTTATTTTTATTTTGATGATTTGTATACATAATTGCTCCTGATAATTGAGACATTACCCCCCCCCCCACACACACACATGACTTGCTAGTTATCGTATTGATGAAATATGGTTGATGTTGAATTTGACTATCTCGATTGACCAGTTTGACCAGCTTCGCGCGACATAACATACGGGCGTTTTTTGTTTATTTTTTTATTGTTTATTGACAAACTCTCCCGCCGCATTCTGATTATTAATACATGTACTCTGTGCATGTCAAACAGGTTTATTTATAAACATGTAAAAGGATGTATATTAAAAAATGTGTATAAAAAATTTGTATGAAAAGTGGTATAAAAAAATGGATATAAAAATGTTTCTGGTGGGCTCGGTATATCTATTTTGGCACTATGGGTAATAAATGCATAATGGGTATTAAATGCAAAAAAAGGAGTGGAAAAAATCGCAAACAATAGTTTAACTGTAAACATGTCAAAGAAGGTTTTTTAAATATATAAAATAATGAGTTTTAAAAAATGTGTATAAGACTGTGTATGAAAATGTGTTTTAAAAATGGTAAAAAGATTAGGTATAAATAATGGGTATAAAAATTGTGTATATAAATGGGTATTAAAATTGTGTAAAAATATGGGTATAAAAATTGTTTCTAGTCGACAGTTTCTAGTACGAGTGGAAAAAAGTGGTAATTCTATAGGAGAAATCCTATTAAACTTAATTGTCAAAGGTTTTTTTTATAGATGTGCAAAAAAAAATGTTTAAAAAATGTGTATGAATAATTTGTATGAATAATTTGTATGAAATGGGTATCATAAAAGGTATCATAAAAGGGTTTTAAAATGTATCTGGTGTCTCAGCCACAGTATAATTGGCTGAGGGTCCGTACTCTCCACTTAAAAACATGTATAAAAAATGGGTATCATAAAAAGGTTTAAAGAAATCTGGTCTCTCAGCCACAGTATAATTGGCTGAGGGTCCGTACTCAACGTAAAAACATGTATAAAAAATGGGTATCATAAAAAGGTATAAAAGAATCTGGTCTCTCAGCCACAGTATAATTGGCTGAGGGTCCGCACTCTCAACTTAAAAACATGTATAAAAAATGGGTATCATAAAAAGGTATAAAAAAATCTGGTCTCTCAGCCACAGTATAATTGGCTGAGGGTCCGTACTCAGCATAAAAACATGTATAAAAAATGGGTATCATAAAAAGGTATAAAAAATTTGGTCTCTCAGCCACAGTACAATTGGCTGAAGGTCCGACTACACTGAACGTAAAAACATGTATAAAAAATGGGTATCATAAAAAGGTATAAAAAATCTGGTCTCTCAGCCACAATATAATTGGCTGAGGGTCCGAACTCTGAACGTAAAAACATGTATAAAAAATGGGTATCATAAAAAGGTATAAAAAAATCTGGTCTCTCAGCCGCAGTATAATTGGCTGAAGGTCCGTACTCTGAACGTAAAAACATGTATTAAAAATGGGTATCATAAAAAGGTATAAAAAATCTGGTCTCTATGCCACAGTATAATTGGCTGAGGGTCCGAACTCTGAACGTAAAAACATGTATAAAAAATGGGTATCATAAAAAGGTATAAAAAAATCAGGTCTCTCAGCCGCAGTGTTTAAGGTGTCAAAGAATGTTTTTTAAATGTTTAAAATTAAGAGTTTCAAAATTACTGTATAAAACTGTATGTGAAAATATGTATAAAAATGGGTTCTAGTCGGCTAATATTTCTTGTAAGGGGTCCAGAAAGTGGTAAAAGGAGAAATATGTAAAATAATGTGTTTCAAAAAAATGTGTATTGAAATGTGTATAAAAAAATGTGTATAAAAATTATTTCTGTTATTTTTTTTTATTCAGTGCTGAGGGATATGGAGTTTCATAGTATGGAAGTGGCCTGGATCATGACTGTAATTGGTAAATATCTTTTGGTAAGCAAACAGACACAAATATTTTCATTTTGTGTCTGAAGTGGCGATGCGGAATTTCCTAGATTTTTGCCTTCATATCCTTACTTTACATCATAAATTGTTTTGTCATTTACTTATAAATTGTATTTATTTTCTCCCTCCGATACAAATATTTTCGTTTTGTTCCCACCCGGCACAAATATTTTCGTTTCGTGCCTGACTAGGCAATGCGGAATTTTCGTGGATTTTTCGTTTCTTTATGGATTTGTAAAAAAAAACTTGTGTATCAAAATAATTTGTATGAATAATTTGTATAAAAAGGGTATTATAAAAGGGTATTAAATTGTATCTGGTTTCTGGTTGGCTGTTTCTCAAACAGGAGAATTTCAGCTAAACTTGTCAAATGTGTTTTTTATAGATTTGTAAAAAAAAAGTGTGTATTAAAATAATTTTTTAATAATAATTTATATGAAAAGGGTTTCATAAAAAGAGAATATGTATCTGGTTTCTGGTTGGCTGCTTCAAAAAGGGTGAATAGGAAAAATCCTGTTAAACATGTCAAAAGGTTTTTTTTATAAATAGTAAAAAATAAAATCGGTTTACAGAAAACTGTATAAAAAATTTGTATGAAAGTACTTGTGTGAATAAAGAATATGTATAAAAGTTGTTTCTAATATTCCCCATGAAATCAAAAGATGATTAAATGAATTGTGTGGTAAAAAAATATCAATAAATTATGATTTAAAAAAGGGTATTAGTTTAAAAGTGTGCATTTTTGATGTTGGTATAACACATACTAATTTTGGGTTCTGAGCTCATCGTGCGACTTTATGCGATTTCATCTTTATAGTTAGAAATTTTAAACGCAAAGATGGTCAAAGGGTTAACACATATATGTTAACATTGGTATGATATGCTATGAATGGTCTTTATAAGGCGCAATACCCGGTATGGTGCAGTAAAAAAAAATGGTATAAAGAATTTTATAAATAAACCGGTATGTAAAAAGAATGTGTTACAAAAATGTGCTTGAAAAATGTGTATCAAAAAAGGGTATAAAATTAAAAATGCTTCTGGTCAGCTCTCAGAGTTGTGTAAAAGTATGTTCTGGGTTTGAAATGTAAATTTCTTTTTTAAAACTAATTTCAATCAATGTGACAGTAATAAAAAATGGTATAAATTGTCATGTTGTTAATAATAATAATAACTTAAAAGAAATAATAAAAAAAAAATTATAAAAGTAATAATAATTTTTTTATAAAAGTAATAATAATAATAAAAATAATAATGATAAATCACATACCAACAACGTGACACAAGATTCGTTAACTGAATGGTGGGAGAAGTGTAGCGCGTTTAAAATAATAATAAAAAAATAATAATGAAAACGTCCATTCATTCCCCCTTTTGGGG